>NW_027466571.1:262500-357500 GCF_050575085.1 Anarhichas minor | reverse complement strand
AATAAATGTGGTTTTTTGTTTGTGTTCAGGTGCATTAAGCTTCAGTTTGGGGGGGAGGAGTCTCAGAACGAAGCCTGGAGCTGGTTGGCTGCTAATCAGCTGTCCTCTGTCGTCAACACCAAAGAGTCCAGGTTTCACTTCTGTTATTGTTCAAATATCACAAATAAAGAGCTTCGTTCATTTATTACAGTTTAAAATACATATTCTTTGTTTCTTCTTCTGTGGTAGTGCTACAGACGAGGCGTGGCAGCTGCTGTCCTCTTACCTGGACAGGTATCCTTCTGCTAACGGACAGCATCACCGCTGTGTCATCAACAAGCTGCTGTCACACGGTGTCCCGCTGCCTGATTGGCTCATCAAGTCCTACAAGGTGAGACTTCAGCCAATAGGGATGCTTTACTTTCCCACAACGCAGCTGTGTTTCTTAGTGGTTATTTTCCCACGATGCAGCTGTGTTTCTGAGTGGTTATTTTCACACAATGCAGCTGTGTTTCTTACAGGAAGTGGACGCTGCGTCTCTGCTGCGTCTCTACCTTAACTTTGATCTCCTGGAGGCTGCAGCTGAGCTGGTGTTGGAGTACGTAGACGCTCTGCTGGGGAGAGGACACCAGTACTTTGGAATCGAGGTAAAATACTTTAAGTAGTAAGTTATGAATCATTAAACATTGAACAGAATCACTGAACTGTCTGAATGTTTCAGAGACCTCTGTCGGCGACGTCGTCCTCCGTCTGGCTGCCGTACACGTCCATCGATCAGCTGCTGCAGACGCTGAACGAGACGCAGACCAACAGCAGCGTGAGTCATCACTTCCTGTTGACGCCTTGTTTGTGATCTTCAGTGTGATGAATGTGTGGATCTGTTTTCAGATTTATAATAAAGTTCGAGACAAACTGGACAATTATCACAAACTGGTGGACCAGACGACCAAACGGAGACTCGTCACTCGATGATTCTTCAGGTCACGTGACGACTTCGACCAATCAGAGACTCTCAGCTGGAACCTGATGTAAATACATAGTGTCAAATCAGCTGTTTAGTTTTTTATAATAGTCTCTTTTGTATCGTCATGTTTTTCCTTCAGAATGTAAGTTGTGTTGAAAATAAAGTGTCTTCTTGCATTTCATGTCGTCTCATTAATTAATTAATATGGAATAAATTCTCTCACACTGACAGGTCAGCAGGATGTATGTATATATTTCAGGGTGGTGGTGAGATCATTATATATTTACAATCTAAACAGTTTGTCTCTGAGTTCGTGTATATATCTATTACATTAGTTATTTTATCTTTTGTATGCAAGTGTGTACTATGACTTGCATATATACAGGACTGTCTCAGAAAATTAGAATATTGTGATAAAGTTCTTTATTTTCTGTAATGCAATTAAAAAAAACAAAAATGTCATGCATTCTGGATTCATTACAAATCAACTGAAATATTGCAAGCCTTTTATTCTATTAATATTGCTGATTATGGCTTACAGCTTAAGAAAACTCAAATATCCTATCTCTAAATATTAGAATATTTCCTCAGACCAAGTTAAAAAAAAGATTGATAACAGCAAAACAAAATCAAACATTAGAAAATGTCCATTAATGCACTCAGTACTTGGTTGGGAATCCTTTTGCACGGATTACAGCATCAATGCGGCGTGGCATTGCTGAGGTGTTATGGATGCCCAGGATGCTTCAATAGCGGCCTTTAGCTCATTTGCATTGTTGGGTCTGGTGTCTTTCAGCTTCCTCTTCACAATACCCCACAAATTCTCTTTGGGGTTCAGGTCAGGGGAATTGGCAGGCCAATCGAGGACAGTAATGCCATGGGCAGTACACCAGTTACTGGTGGTTCTGGCACTGTGGGCAGGTGCCAGATCATGCTGGAAAATGAAATCCTCATCTCCATAGAGCTTTTCAGCAGACGGAAGCATGTAGTGCTCTAAAATCTCTTGGTACACAGCTGCATTTACTCTGGACTTGATGAAACACAGTGGACCAACACCAGCAGCTGACATGGCTCCCCAAACCATCACTGACTGTGGGAACTTCACACTGGATTTCAAGCAACTTGGATTTTGCTCCTCTCCAGCCTTTCTCCAGACTCTGGCGCCTTGACTTCCAAATGAAATACAACAATACAATACAACCCCATAGAGAATTTGTGGGGTATTGTGAAGAGGAAGCTGAAAGACACCAGACCCAACAATGCAAATGAGCTAAAGGCCGCTATTGAAGCATCCTGGGCATCCATAACACCTCAGCAATGCCACAGGCTGATTGCCTCCATGCCACGCCGCATTGATGCTGTAATCCATGCAAAAGGATTCCCAACCAAGTACTGAGTGCATTAATGGACATTTTCTAATGTTTGATTTTGTTTTGCTGTTATCAATCTTTTTTTTAACTTGGTCTGAGGAAATATTCTAATATTTAGAGATAGGATATTTGAGTTTTCTTAAGCTGTAAGCCATAATCAGCAATATTAATAGAATAAAAGGCTTGCAATATTTCAGTTGATTTGTAATGAATCCAGAATGCATGACATTTTTGTTTTTTTAATTGCATTACAGAAAATAAAGAACTTTATCACAATATTCTAATTTTCTGAGACAGTCCTGTATATATATATATGCAGTGTGCACAATTATTAGGCAAGTTGCATTTTTATTGAAGAACCACAGAGCTCTCTGTCAATCCAAAATGTTAAACCTCATACCTGAATATTTAAGAAAGTAAAAGTGAGGATGAAAGACACGCCCCCTTCCTCACGCATTGTGCACACATATTCTAAGAACCAAACCTTTCTTAAATATTCAGGTTTGAGGTTCATTAACATTTAGAAATCCGGCAAGTAGTGAGTTGCAGTAGTCCAGGCGGGAGATGACAAGAGCCTGGATGAGCACCTGCGCCGTCTCATCAGTGAGGAAGGGGCGAATCCTCCTGATGTTGTAGAGCAGGAATCTGCAGGAGCGTGTAACCGATGCAATGTTTGCTGAGAACGGCAGTTGGTCATCCAGGGTCACACCCAGGTTCCTCGCAGTCCGAGTCGGCGTCACCACGGTATCGTCAATGGTGATGGACAGGTCTCGGTGCGGGCAACCCTTCCCCGGGAGGAACAGTAGCTTGGTTTTGTCCAGGTTGAGCTTCAGCTGGTGTGTCATCATCCACTTTGAGATGTCAGCCAAGAACGCAGCGATGCGTGCCTCCACTTGAGTGTCACCGGGGGAAATGACAAGACCAACTGGGTTTCATCGGCATAACGATGGTAAGAGAAGTCATGCGAGCGAATAACAGAACCCAGAGATGTTGTGTAGAGCGAGAAGAGAAGAGGGCCCAGGACTGAACCTTGTGGAACCCCCGTAGTCAGCATGCGTGGTTCCGACACGGCCCCCCTCCATGTCACCTGGTAGGATCGACCTGTCAGGTAGGACGCAAACGGAGAGTGCAGAGCCTGAGACGCCCATCCCCTCGAGGGTGGAGAGGAGGATCTGGTGGTTCAGTGTCAAACGCTGCAGACAGGTCCAGGAGAATCAGGACAGAGGAGAGAGAGTTAGCTCTCGCTGCATGAAGCGACTCCGTCACCGCAAGGAGGGCTGTCTCAGTCGAGTGACCCACTTTGAACCCGGACTGGTGGGGGTCCAAGAGGCTGTTCTGGTGGAGATAGGAAGACAGTTGGTTAAAGACAGCGCGTTCAAGTGTTTTGGATAGAAAGGGTAGAAGAGAAACCGGTCTGAAGTTCTTGACATCAGAGGGGTCAAGTGATGGTTTCTTCAGAAGGGGGGTGACTCTGGCAGTCTTGAAAGCCGTGTGAAAGCATCCTGAAACAAGAGATGTGTTTATGAGGTGGGTGAGGAAAGGAAGGAGTTCAGTCACAATAGACTGAAGGGGAGGGGATCGGGTCAAGGGAGCATGTGGTGGGGCGGTTAGATGTAACAAGGTTGAGGACCTCGTTTGGGGGTTAGGGTTAGGGGAGCAAGATAGGGCATGGAGAGGGGAGGGAGAGCTGAGGGGGAAGAGCTGGAGAGGGTAGAGAGTGAGATGATGGACAGGGACCAGGGGGCTGAGAGAAGAAGGACCTGATATCGTTTACCTTCTTGTCAAAGAAGTTGGCGAAATCGTCAGGGAGGAAGTAGGAGGAGGAGGAGGGGGGGGGGGGGGGGGGGAGGAGTGAAGAGAAAGTTTCGAAGTTTTTTAAGATTGGAAGCAGAGGTTAGGATTTTAGAGCGGAAGAAAGCAGCTTTAGCAGTAGATAGAGAGGAAAACGTGGAAGGAAGAGATTGGAAGTTAAAAAGGTCCTCTGGGAGTTTGCCTTTTCTCCATTTTCACTCAGCCTCTCTTAGACTCCGTCTATCACTACGCACTGAGTCCGACAGCCACGGGGCAGGTGGGGTTGGCCGTGCAGGCCTGGAGGTGAAAGGACAGAGGTTGTCCAAAGAAGAGGAAAGGGTGGAGAGAAGATCAGTAGCAGTATCAGGGGATAGGAGAGAGAGAAGGATTCAGGGTCAGGGAGGGCCGAGGTAACAGAAGAGGAAAGATCAGCCGGGGAGAGGGAGTGGAGATGACTACGGGTAGAAACCATGTGGGTAGGTGGAGGGAGTAAGACATGAAATAGTGGTCAGAGAGCTGGAGGGGAGTGACAGAGAGGTTAGCAGTAGAACAGTGTCTAGTGAAGATAAGATCCAGCTGGTTGCCTTGTGGGTAGGAGGAGAAGAGGAGTGGAAAAGGTCAAAGGAGGAGAGGAAGGAAAGAAGAGGTTCTTACTGAGCAGGATGAGTGCTGAGCCATCGTCGTGGAAGTGCGAGACTAATGTGTCGAGCTCCTCCAGGAACTCACCAAGAGGGCCTGGTGGGCGATACACAACAGCAATGGTGAGCTTGACTGGATAAATGACAGTCACAGCATGAAATTCGAAAGAGGACGGGGAGAACAGAGGAACAGAGACAAGAGAGTATTTCCATTTTGGGCAGATTAGCAGGTCAGTACCACCACCCCACCTCACAGCTCTGGGAGTGTGAGAGACAGAGTACACTTCTGACAGAGCTGCAGGTGTGATGGTGTTTTCTGGTGTGATTCAGGTCTCAGTTAGAGCAAGAAAGCTGATGGAGAGCAAGGAAGCGTAGCCCGAGATGAACTCAGCTTTCGTCACTGCCGACTGGCAATTCCAGAGCCCCCCCGCCACCACAGAGTAGGATAGATGAGGTTAGTGGGGTCACCTGGGAGTGACCCAACGTCTACGTGACCACCGGGCAGAAAGGACAGAAATCAGACTCAAACACATCTAAGTACACGCTCGAGAAGTCTTAGCTTGACGAAGTCGGGCTTGAAAAAGTCGCCCTGCAGCCTTCGTTTGCCCGACGCTTCCAACCACCAGCGGTGCTGAAGGACAGCTGCCTACTGAGTGCAGGCTCCTCCCCCAGCTGAGACTACATCACACCTCCTCAGACAAGCAGAAACTCACAATACTCAGAGTATAGTATGTCGAAAAACATCATAGGTCATCAAAAATCATAAAAAGTTAAATTTACATAAATGGAATTTATGTTCCTGTTAAACAGCTTTTTGATTACAATGAAAATGTTCTAAACACCAACAAATAGAATCAAAAAGGCAGATAAAAATGATTTCTTCTATCTTTTTTCAATCAATGTTGACTTTTGAAAGAATCCTTTCTACAGATGGTAGAATATAATAAACTAATGTTAGAATAGCCTGAGCTGACCAATGAACAGACAGGAAACTGTGCAGCGTTCCAACGTTCACATTAAACTGATTGAGTATCAAGAACAGACTGACCTCCATCCTGTCTGTTAAAACAAGAAGATTAGGAGACTTAGTGATGTCACTCCCTTTAAACCACAGCTGACTCTAATGAAGGAAGATCATGAAGCCAATGATGAGCTGAAGTATAAGTACAAATAAAACAACAGACATTTATTGTGCCAGAATCTACTGTACATATTCAGAGACATAATGTGGTGTACCATGTGGTCCTTAGATACAGAGTTACAGCAGCATGTAGTGAATCATATAAAAGGCTAAATGGAATGCTTTGTTCAGTAATACTGATTTGTACCATATAAGGAGGCGGAATGCAGTCCAGTCTCATCAACATCAACCCAAACAGAGGTCTTATATCACCGCTGTATGAAGAGTACCGAGGTTCAGGTGTGACGGTCTACCTGAACAGGAAGCCATTAACTCATTGGTGGAGTCTGTCACTGCGTCTCCGTGTGAATATAAAGAAGCTCCGTCCGTCAAATCAGACGACACGCAGGGTGAAAAGGGGCGGGGTCATGCAGTGCTTTTGGTGGGCAGCTCCGTGCTGTTGTGTCGCGTCTTGCGTGACGTGCCGTCGTCTCGCGGCCGAGCCTTCTGCAGGTTGGACATGGCGGCGGTGCGTTCGATGTCGATGAGGGCGTAGAGCTCTGTGCGGCGGGTGGGGGTGATGGGGGGGAGCGGGGAGGTGGGGGGGAGCGGGGAGGTGGGGGTGCGGGGCGTGGGGGGGTTGCTGCCGTCCGAAGCGCCCTTGTTCCCCACGCTGTTGTCCAACTCCACCTCGATGTAGTTCAGGGTTTTGGGCAGCTCCGTGTGGCCCGGCGGCGGCCGACGGAAGTCAAAGTTGAAGATGGTGGGCCCGTCGGTGCGGCGCCGGGCCGTGTCGGGCCGGTGGGCGCTGAGCGGAGCGGTCACGTTCTCCGTGTTGACGTAGTTGTGAGAGGCCTCCTGGCCGGGCGAGAGAGGGTGGGAGTAGGAGTGGTGCAGCAGGCTGTGGGGGGGGTGGTGATGGCTGTAGCCGTTGAGCGACGGCGTCTTCAGGTTCTCCTCCTCCTCCGAGCTCGGCTTCCTCGTCTCCCACACCGGCGGCAGTGCCGGCAGGTTCTCGTAGTCCAGCAGGGCGGTGCGCCGCTGGGCCGAGTTGTTGACATTCTGCAAGTCGGGGGTGAGGGGGGGGCGGGCGGTGGCGGCGAAAAGCCGTGGAGGGATTAGAGGAGGAGGAGCCGTTGGAGAGAGGAGGAGCCGGCTCGGCCTCGATGCTGACCTCCATGTGGCCGTTAGTCTCTCGGGGCTCCTCCACCTCCTGCTGCCTCTTCTCCTTCTCCATCAGCTGCCTCTGAACGGGGGTGGGGCCCAGCACGAAGCGAACCCCCTGAGGCTCCAGCACCACCTGGGGTTCCGGCTCGGGGGGCGGGTCCAACGGCTCCACGCGGACCCTCGGAGGAGGCGGGGGGGTCGGAGGACACAGAGACCGGGGGGAGGTGGGGCTCTCCATCGGGTTAGGGGTGACTGTCAGAGGGCTGGGCTGGTCCTCCAGGAGCCCTGTGGTGTTCACATAGGTGTGGACCTGAACCGGGAAACATTACATCATGACATCATCATTATTAGATCATCATTCTGCTGCATGGATTTAATGATCAGATCAATGTGAGGAACTGTGTCTCTCACCGCTTCATCAGCCACCAGCAGAGGATGAGTGGACTCTTCTCCCACGGAGGGCAGACGGGTGCTGGCCACAGACGGGTGACGGGTGGAGGGGTGAGACGGGGCTTCACCCACAGATGGGATCCTGGTCACACCATTAGGCACCGTAGGCACCGAGTAACCCAGAGCTGATCACACAAAGACACACACGCAGGTTCAGGTCAGCTCCCGGGTTCAGGTTAGGCTGAGGGGCAACCTGTCAATCAGGGTCCTCAAAGATATAAGTACAGGGATGTGTGTGTATATTACCTGCAGGTGTGTGTGTGTGTGTGTATATTACCTGCGTGTGTGTGTGTATATTACCTGCAGGTGTGTGTGTGTGTGTGTGTATATTACCTGCAGGTGTGTGTGTGTGTGTGTGTATATTACCTGCAGGTGTGTGTGTGTGTGTATATTACCTGCAGGTGTGTGTGTGTGTGTATATTACCTGCAGGTGTGTGTGTGTGTGTATATTACCTGCAGGTGTGTGTGTGTGTGTATATTACCTGCAGGTGTGTGTGTGTGTGTATATTACCTGCAGGTGTGTGTGTGTGTGTGTGTATATATTACCTGCAGGTGTGTGTATTGACTGGTTGGGCTCCAGCACCGCCTCCTCCACCACACTGATGCTGTGACTGTGCATCACCTCCTGCAGCATGTTGAAGATTTCTTCAGCTCGAGAACATTTGAAGGCAAAAATACCTGAAATTAAAAAAAAACGATGTTTTGTTTGTGTTCACATTGTTATAAGATCAGGAGAGAAACAGATACAAATACACACCATGGAGTTCTAGATCTGTCATTAAATGATTACTGATTGATTCGTTCATGCGATAATAGTCTCAAGAAATTATATATTTGAGGGTCACATGCACAGCCAGTAGCATATATACACACATATATATATATATATATATACACACACACACGAGTGCTGGGCAAGTTAACGCGTTATTATTGCGTTAACGCATAAATTAATTAACTTGCCCAGCACTAACATATATATACATATATATACACATACACACATATATATATACACACATGTAAAACCCTCTGAGGCCAATTTGGCTTTCATGATTTTGATTAATACAAATTGCATTGAATTGAATATAATTGTTTGTTCCTTGAAGATTAAATAAAGTTTAGTGACAGTGTCATGTGACAGTGTCACGTGACGCACCTTGGCCGGTCTGACATCGTCTGCCGCTCTCAAACGAGAACAGATTGGAGTCGTAACCATAGCGACGTAAGCACAGGTATGGCCACCTGACGTCGTCACGGCGATGGGTGTGGAGGACAAGTTCAGCATCAGTCAACTCCATCACACCTGAGCCCAGTTCGTTCCCATCGTCGTCCACGTTTATCACCTGTACAGGCAAACAACAACAACACAGTCAGGTACACCACAACAACAACATCAACACCGTCAGAGGCAGGTAGACCACAACAACATGACACAGTCAGAGGCAGGTACACCACAACAACATGACACAGTCAGAGGCAGGTACACTACAACAACATGACACAGTCAGAGGCAGGTACACCACAACAACATCAACACAGTCAAAGGCAGGTGCACCACAACAACAACACCAACACAGTCAAAGGCAGGTACACCACAACAACAACAGTCAGGTACACCACAACAACAACAGTCAGGTACACCACAACAACACCGTCAGAGGCAGGTACACCACAACAACAACATCAACACCGTCAGAGGCAGGTACACCACAACAACAACAACACCGTCAGAGGCAGGTACACCACAACAACAACATCAACACAGTCAGAGGCAGGTACACCACAACAACAACATCAACACAGTCAGAGGCAGGTACACTACAACAACAAGACACCGTCAGAGGCAGGTACACCACAACAACAACATCAACACGTCAGAGGCAGGTACACCACAACAACATCAACACGTCAGAGGCAGGTACACTACAACAACATGACACAGTCAGAGGCAGGTACACTACAACAACATGACACAGTCAGAGGCAGGTACACCACAACAACAAGACACAGTCAGAGGCAGGTACACCACAACAACAAGACACAGTCAGAGGCAGGTACACCACAACAACACAGTCAGAGGCAGGTACACCACAACACCACCACAGTCAGAGGCAGGTACACCACAACAACGAGACATACAGAAACACTTTGTCCGACGTGAATGTGAGTAATCGTCAGCAGGTCAATGTGTTTATTAAAGAATTTCTCCCAAACGATTGGCCCAAAATGTTTCGATCAAACTTCGGTATGCGTGTAAGCTCCGCCTGAAGACGTTTGAAGCAATCGGACTGATCTTTGATATGTTTCCAGACTGTTACTGTTCTGTACTAAACATTGTGAGTCTACGTTACCGAGCGCCCCCACTGGTAAAGATAGAGTGAAGTTGTGAATGTGTTAATTCAACCTGTTCTTTCAGTGGTGTATTTGAATAGTTATGCAGACTTGGAATTACATAAATTGGAAAGCTGAAACTCTTGTGCAGCTCAGTTGTATTTGTGTGATGAAATAAAGCACTATAAACATGTCTGACGACTCATAATAAAAAAGCCAATTGTTTTTTTAGATGTTTTTGAAGTCCCTGTATAAAATGAGCTGTTGTGACCTCTAGACTAATCACCGCCTCATGAGACTTTACATCCACCAACTAGAGGCTCTTTTGTAGATATATTGACAATGAGGTGGTTTCTAAGCTGTGTCTATTACATACAAGTGCTCGCCGTCCAACAGACGAAAAATAGGCTACAACAACAGGTCTATGTGGGTCTCTCCGAGTTAATCTGATACAAACTCACCTTGAATTTACTTTGATGATTATCTGGAATTGACTCTTTCTCTGGACAGCTTAAACAGCTACCCATGGCTTCTTCAGAGCACCATCTGATGTCTGGGACACAAAGACGTGATTAAAGAAATGTCCACACTGAGCTTTAGATGAGATGTTTCTTTGGAGGATCCTCACCTAGATCCTGCCTCCAGTAGACCTGGTTCCATCCTCAGAGGGACTCTCATGCTCTGGTTGATCTGGAAACATGAACAGCAGCTCTGTAGAGACATCCGAGGTCACATGACGATGAAGATGATGAGTGAAAGATTAGCTCAATTAAAAAAATCAATTAATCATTTAAATCACAAAGAAATCTAGAGTATAGCTGGCTGATTAGTCCACGAGTAGATAACCATAGAGGTAAAACCAGAGAGACCTGTCAATCACCGTGTAGCCCCGCCCTAAAGCATCCCCTGCTTTATGGTCTATTAGAGACCTGTCAATCACTGTGTAGCCCCGCCCTAAAGCATCCCCTGCTTTATGGTCTGTTAGAGACCTGTCAATCACTGTGTAGCCCCGCCTCTACAGCATCCCAGGTAAAAGTGTCCGTGTTAAAAGTGTGTGTGTGTCCAGTGTTCCCAGTTAAAAGTGTGTGTGTGTCCAGTGTTCCCAGTTAAAAGTGTGTGTCCAGTGTTCCCAGTTAAAAGTGTGTGTGTGTCCAGTGTTCCCAGTTAAAAGTGTGTGTGTGTCCAGTGTTCCCAGTTAAAAGTGTGTGTGTCCAGTGTTCCCACTTAAGTGTGTTAAACCATCGGAATGAACAGACCCAACCAGCAGCTAAAAAGTTAACGTCCACTAACTAACTAACGTAACGTGACGTCACTAGCTAGCTAGTTAGCCTAAAGCTAACCCTAACCTCTCAGTAAGCTAACACAGATTCCAGCTAACTCCGAGCTCCGAGGCTAACTAAAGCTAGCTCTCTCTACCGGCTGAATAACCCATGATTTGGTGTTAAAGACATTGATACTCACACAGTCTTAGTGGTGGAACACAGCCTCACATCCAGTCCGATGTAACCGAGATATAACCGACCCCAGCTAGCGTTAGCTCGATGCTACTCCTCCATCTTTCCTCTGCGCTGCTAGAGCGCCAAAAAACAACAATCACAACTTCTTCCAGAGGGTCTAACGCAGATAAACCGATGATAAACTGTTTAGTTCCATCGGTGGTTCCTCCGTGGTTCACTAGATCCCGTCCTAACGAACTTTATTATCGATATAAAACGAGTTTTCCTCCGTCGAACAGTGTTTTTCTGCCGCTAGCCTGATGGTGCTAAATCACTGCTAAACTTAGCTTAAACTTCCGAGAGTTCAGCAGCTTCAATGTGGTGAACACCCGCAGCTGTGCGCATGCGCGAGGGGGCCGTGTGGTTTGGGGAGAGAGCCGAGTGACGTCATCTGGAAATATACATAACTACTCTTTCATTATGCGTCATCATGTGTATTCAAGTCCTGTACTTCAGTACAAGTACTAATGCCACAGTGTGATGTGTATAAATATAGTTCAAGTAGTTATTACTGCTGCATTAATGTGTATGTTTGATGTTAATTACTTTATATCCTAAAGTACATATAAGTACAGTAAAAAGTACAACATGTACCTCTGAGGTGTAGTACAGTATAAAGTACATTTTTACCTCTGAGATGTAGTAGAGTAGAAAGTACAATATGTACCTCTGAGATGTAGTACAGTTAAAAGTACAATATGTACCTCTGAGATGTAGTACAGTAGAAAGTACATTATTTACCTCTGAGATGTAGTACAGTTAAAAGTACAATATGTACCTCTGAGATGTAGTACAGTATAAAGTATAATATATACCTCTGAGATGTAGTAGTTAAAAGTACAATATGTACCTCTGAGATGTAGTACAGTATAAAGTACTATATGTACCTCTGAGGTGTAGTACAGTAAAAAGTACAATATGTACCTCTGAGATGTACAGTTAAAAGTACAATATGTACCTCTGAGGTGTAGTACAGTAAAAAGTACAACGTGTACCTCTGAGATGTAGTACAGTTAAAAGTACAATATGTACCTCTGAGATGTAGTACAGTATAAAGTATAATATATACCTCTGAGATGTAGTACAGTATAAAGTACTATATGTACCTCTGAGATGTAGTACAGTATAAAGTACAATATGTACCTCTGATATGTAGTACAGTATAAAGTACAATATGTACCTCTGAGGTGTAGTATAGTGGAAAGTACTATATGTACCTCTGAGGTGTAGTACAGTAAAAAGTACTATATGTACCTCTGAGATGTAGTACAGTAAAAAGTACTATATGTACCTCTGAGGTGTAGTACAGTATAAAGTACAATATGTACCTCTGAGATGTAGTACAGTAAAAAGTATATGTACCTCTGAGATGTAGTACAGTAGAAAGTATAATATGTACCTCTGAGGTGTAGTACAGTAAAAAGTACAATATGTACCTCTGAGATGTAGTACAGTATAAAGTATAATATGTACCTCTGAGATGTAGTACAGTATAAAGTGCAATATGTACCTCTGAGATGTAGTACAGTTAAAAGTACAATATGTACCTCTGAGATGTAGTACAGTATAAAGTATAATATGTACCTCTGAGATGTAGTACAGTTAAAAGTACAATATGCACCTCTGAGATGTAGTACAGTAAAAAGTACAATATGTACCTCTGAGATGTAGTACAGTTAAAAGTACAATATGTACCTCTGAGATGTAGTACAGTATAAAGTATAATATGTACCTCTGAGATGTAGTACAGTTAAAAGTACAATATGCACCTCTGAGATGTAGTACAGTAAAAAGTATAATATGTACCTCTGAGATGTATTACAGTAGAAAGTACTATATGTACCTCTGAGGTGTAGTACAGTAAAAAGTACAATATGTACCTCTGAGATGTAGTACAGTAGAAAGTATAATATGTACCTCTGAGGTGTAGTACAGTAAAAAGTACAATATGTACCTCTGAGATGTAGTACAGTATAAAGTATAATATGTACCTCTGAGATGTAGTACAGTATAAAGTACAATATGTACCTCTGAGATGTAGTACAGTATAAAGTATAATATGTACCTCTGAGATGTAGTACAGTTAAAAGTACAATATGCACCTCTGAGATGTAGTACAGTAAAAAGTACAATATGTACCTCTGAGATGTAGTACAGTAAAAAGTACGATATTAGTGGAGGAGAAGTAGAAAGTAAGTTTGAATGTGTACTTCTGTCCTCTACTTAAGTAAAAGTACTTGTGGTACTTGTAGTAAACTCGTGTACTGTCCTCCACAGTAACTGTACATGTTGGAGCAGGTTTGTCCTTTATGAAGGATTCATCAGAGAAATACTTCTTCTTTGGTGTTTATTTAACTGCTCTCACACACAATATGTCCTTTTTAAATAAAATACATGATGCAAACTTCAAATGATATCTTACATACATTTACCATTCAAAACAATGATTTTACCTTCAACACTTCAACTTTAATAGTTTTTGATGAACATAAAACACATATTGTGATGTCACACATATATGTATATACACACATATCCATTCCTTCAGAGTTTGGAGAAGCATGTGATTGTTTTATGTGATAACTGTTATAAGCAAATATTAAAACTCATACAACAAAATGAAAACACATAATTTAGAAATATATCTATAGAAAGAAATATACACAAATACATACAGATATGAAGTATATGTACAGTGGTCTAACATATTGATCAGTAGTCTGATATATTGATCAGAGGTCTATAGAATCTTTAACATCTGCGCAGGGTCTCTGTGGAAAAAGATCAACATATTTATATGAAAATATATATATATATATATATATATATATATACAATAAATATATATATGGAACAGATATTTTAACTCTAATGTCTCTAAATGACCAACAATAAACTACAGGTGTAGATCAACCAACAATAAGCAACAGGTGTAGATTGACCAACAATAAGCTACAGGTGTAGATTGACCAACAATAAACTACAGGTGTAGATTGACTAACAATGCGCTACAGGTGTAGCGTGATCAATAATAAGCTACAGGTGTAGATTGATAATCACTTACCTCTTTGGGAGTTGTAGTTTACATTTGCATAGACGGGGTAGAGGAGGTTCTCCTGCTCACTGTGGAGCTTTCTGGCTCTGAGAACATCACGAACACACTGATGGAGGTACGCATACTGACACTGAGGAGGTGGAAGAGAAACTACATTACATTAACGTAACGTGACGTAATGTAACGGGACGTAACATAATATAGTATAGTGTATAAATTAACGTAACATTATATAATATAACATAACATAACAACATAATATAATGTAACATAACATAAAATAGTATATTATATATATTACGTAACATAACATGACATAGTATAGTATATATATTACGTAACATAACATGACATAGTATAGTATATAGATTATGTAACATAACATAACATAGTATAGTATATATATTATGTAACATAACATAACATAATATAACATGGTATAGTATATATATTACGTAACGTAACATAACATAACATAACGTAACATAATATAACATAACATAGTATAGTATATATATTACGTAACATAACATAACATAACATAGTATAGTATATATATTACATAACATAACATGACATAATATAGTATAGTATACTGTATATTACGTAACGTAACGTAACGTAACATAACATAACATGACATAGTATAGTATAGTATATATATTACGTAACATAACATAACATAACATAGTATAGTATATATATTACGTAACATAACACAACATAACATGACATAGTATAGTATATAGTATATTACGTAACATAACATAACGTAATGTAATGTAACATAGTATAGTATATATATTACATAACATAACATGACAGTATAGTATAGTATACTGTATATTACGTAACATAACATAGTATAGTATATATATTACGTAACATAACATAACATAGTATAGTATATATATTACATAACATAACATAACATGACATAGTATAGTATAGTATACTGTATATTACGTAACGTAACGTAACATAACATAGTATAGTATAGTATAGTATATATATTACGTAACATAACATGACATAGTATAGTATAGTATATATATTACATAACATAACATAGTATAGTATATATATTACGTAACATAACATAACACAACATAACATGACATAGTATAGTATAGTATATAGTATATTACGTAACATAACATAACATAGTATAGTATACTGTATATTACGTAACATAACATAACATAACATAGTATAGTATAGTATATATATTACGTAACATAACATGACATAGTATAGTATACTGTATATTACGTAACGTAACATAACATAACATAGTATATTATAGTATATATATTACGTAACATAACATGACATAGTATAGTATACTGTATATTACGTAACGCAACATAACATAACATAGTATAGTATATATATTACGTAACATAACATAACATGACATAGTATAGTATAGTATATAGTATATTATGTAACATAAAATAACATAACATAGTATAGTATAGTATATATATTACGTAACATAACATAACGTAACGTAACGTAACATAGTATAGTATATATATTACGAAACATAACAACATGACATAGTATAGTATGGTATACTGTATATTACGTAACATAACATAACATAGTATAGTATAGTATATATATTACGTAACATAACATGACATAGTATAGTATAGTATATATATTACGTAACATAACATAACATAACATAACATAGTATAGTATAGTATATATATTACGTAACATAACATGACATAGTATAGTATAGTATATATATTACGTAACATAACATAACATAACATAGTATAGTATATATATTACGAAACATAACAACATGACATAGTATAGTATGGTATACTGTATATTACGTAACATAACATAACATAGTATAGTATAGTATATATATTACGTAATATAACATGACATAGTATAGTATAGTATATATATTACGTAACATAACATAACATAGTATAGTATATATATTACGTAACATAACGTAACGTAGTATAGTATAGTATATATATTACGTAACATAACATAACGTAACATAGTATAGTATATATATTACGTAACATAACATGACATAGTATAGTATAGTATACTGTATTTTACGTAACGTAACATAACATAGTATAGTATAGTATAGTATATATATTACGTAACATAACATAACACAACATAACATAGTATAGTATAGTATATATATTACGTAACATAACATAACATAGTATAGTATATATATTACGTAACATAACATAGTATAGTATACTGTATATTACGTAAAATAACATAACATAGTATAGTATAGTATATATATTACGTAACATAACATGACATAGTATAGTATAGTATATATATTACGTAACATAACATAACGTAGTATAGTATATATATTACGTAACATAACATAACATAGTATAGTATAGTATATATATTACGTAGCATAACATAACATGACAGTATAGTATATAGTATATTACGTAACATAACATAATGTAACGTAACATAGTATAGTATCGTATACTGTATATTACGTAACATAACATGACATAGTATAGTATACTGTATATTACGTAACATAACATGATATAGTATAGTATAGTATACTGTATATTACGTAACGTAACATAACATAACATAGTATAGTATATATATATATTACGTAACATAACATAACATGACATAGTATAGTATATAGTATATTACGTAACATAACATAACGTAACATAGTATAGTATATATATTACGAAACATAACAACATGACATAGTATAGTATGGTATACTGTATATTACATAACATAACATAACATAGTATAGTATAGTATATATATTACGTAACATAACATGACATAGTATAGTATATAGATTATGTAACATAACATAACATAGTATAGTATATATATTATGTAACATAACATAACATAATATAACATAGTATAGTATATATATTACGTAACGTAACATAACGTAAAATAATATAACATAACATAGTATAGTATAGTATATATATTACATAACATAACATAACGTAACATAATATAACATAACATAGTATAGTATATATATTACGTAACATAACATAACATAACATAGTATAGTATAGTATATATATTACGTAACATAACATGACATAGTATAGTATAGTATATATATTACATAACATAACATAGTATAGTATATATATTACGTAACATAACATAACACAACATAACATGACATAGTATAGTATATAGTATATTACGTAACATAACATAACGTAATGTAACGTAACATAGTATAGTATATATATTACATAACATAACATGACAGTATAGTATAGTATACTGTATATTACATAACATAACATAGTATAGTATATATATTACGTAACATAACATAACATAGTATAGTATATATATTACATAACATAACATAACATGACATAATATAGTATACGTAACATAACATAACGTAATGTAACGTAACATAGTATAGTATATATATTACATAACATAACATGACAGTATAGTATAGTATACTGTATATTACATAACATAACATAGTATAGTATATATATTACGTAACATAACATAACATAGTATAGTATATATATTACATAACATAACATAACATGACATAATATAGTATAGTATACTGTATATTACGTAACGTAACGTAACATAACATAACATAGTATAGTATAGTATAGTATATATATTACATAACATAACATGACATAGTATAGTATAGTATATATATTACATAACATAACATAGTATAGTATATATATTACGTAACATAACATAACACAACATAGTATAGTATATATATTACGTAACATAACATAACATGACATAGTATAGTATAGTATATAGTATATTATGTAACATAAAATAACATAACATAGTATAGTATAGTATATATATTACGTAACATAACGTAACGTAACGTAACATAGTATAGTATATATATTACGAAACATAACAACATGACATAGTATAGTATGGTATACTGTATATTACGTAACATAACATAACATAGTATAGTATAGTATATATATTACGTAACATAACATGACATAGTATAGTATAGTATATATATTACGTAACATAACATAACATAACATAGTATAGTATAGTATATATATTACGTAACATAACATGACATAGTATAGTATAGTATATATATTACGTAACATAACATAACATAACATAGTATAGTATATATATTACGAAACATAACAACATGACATAGTATAGTATGGTATACTGTATATTACGTAACATAACATAACATAGTATAGTATAGTATATATGTTACGTAATATAACATGACATAGTATAGTATATGTATTACGTAACATAACATAACATAACATAGTATAGTATATATATTACGTAACATAACGTAACGTAACGTAACGTAACGTAACATAGTATAGTATATATATTACGTAACATAACATGACATAGTATAGTATACTGTATATTACGTAATGTAACATAACATAACATAGTTTTGTATATATATTACGTAACATAACATGACATAGTATAGTATAGTATATAGTATATTATGTAACATAACATAGTATAGTATAGTATATATATTACGTAACATAACGTAACGTAACGTAACATAGTATAGTATATATATTATGTAACATAACATGACATAGTATAGTATACTGTATATTACGTAACATAACATAACATAGTATAGTATAGTATATATATTACGTAACATAACATGACATAGTATAGTATACTGTATATTACGTAACATAACATAACATAACATAGTATAGTATAGTATATATATTACGTAACATAACATGACATAGTATAGTATACTGTATATTACGTAACGTAACATAACATAACATAGTATAGTATATATATTACGTAACATAACATGACATAGTATAGTATACTGTATATTATGTTACGTAACATAACATAACATAGTATAGTATATATATTACGTAACATAACATAACATAGTATAGTATATATATTACGTAACATAACATAACACAACATAACATAGTATAGTATAGTATATATATTACGTAACATAACATAGTATAGTATATATATTACGTAACATAACATAGTATAGTATACTGTATATTACGTAAAATAACATAACATAGTATAGTATAGTATATATATTACGTAACATAACATGACATAGTATAGTATAGTATATATATTACGTAACATAACATAACGTAGTATAGTATATATATTACGTAACATAACATAACATAGTATAGTATAGTATATATATTACGTAGCATAACATAACATGACAGTATAGTATATAGTATATTACGTAACATAACATAATGTAACGTAACATAGTATAGTATCGTATACTGTATATTACGTAACATAACATGACATAGTATAGTATACTGTATATTACGTAACATAACATGATATAGTATAGTATACTGTATATTACGTAACGTAACATAACATAACGTAACATAGTATAGTATATATATTCCGAAACATAACAACATGACATAGTATAGTATGGTATACTGTATATTACGTAACATAACATAACATAGTATAGTATAGTATATATATTACGTAACATAACATGACATAGTATAGTATATAGATTATGTAACATAACATAGTATAGTATATATATTACATAACATAACATAACATGACATAATATAGTATAGTATACTGTATATTACGTAACGTAACATAACATAACATAGTATAGTATAGTATATATATTACGTAACATAACATGACATAGTATAGTATAGTATATATATTACATAACATAACATAGTATAGTATATATATTACGTAACATAACACAACATAACATGACATAGTATAGTATATAGTATATTACGTAACATAACATAACGTAATGTAACGTAACATAGTATAGTATATATATTACATAACATAACATGACAGTATAGTATAGTATACTGTATATTACATAACATAACATAACATAGTATAGTATATATATTACGTAACATAACATAACATAGTATAGTATATATATTACATAACATAACATAACATGACATAATATAGTATAGTATACTGTATATTACGTAACGTAACGTAACATAACATAACATAGTATAGTATAGTATAGTATATATATTACATAACATAACATGACATAGTATAGTATAGTATATATATTACATAACATAGTATAGTATATATATTACGTAACATAACATAACACAACATAACATGACATAGTATAGTATAGTATATAGTATATTACGTAACATAACATAACGTAATGTAACGTAACATAGTATAGTATATATATTACATAACATAACATGACAGTATAGTATAGTATACTGTATATTACGTAACATAACATAACATAACATAGTATAGTATATATATTACGTAACATAACATGACATAGTATAGTATACTGTATATTACGTAACGTAACATAAGATAACATAGTATATTATAGTATATATATTACGTAACATAACATGACAGTATAGTATACTGTATATTAAGTAACGCAACATAACATAACATAGTATAGTATATATATTACGTAACATAACATAACATGACATAGTATAGTATAGTATATAGTATATTATGTAACATAAAATAACATAACATAGTATAGTATAGTATATATATTACGTAACATAACATAACGTAACGTAACGTAACATAGTATAGTATATATATTACGAAACATAACAACATGACATAGTATAGTATGGTATACTGTATATTACGTAACATAACATAACATAGTATAGTATATATATTACGTAACATAACATGACATAGTATAGTATAGTATATATATTACGTAACATAACATAACATAACATAACATAGTATAGTATAGTATATATATTACGTAACATAACATGACATAGTATAGTATAGTATATATATTACGTAACATAACATAACATAACATAGTATAGTATATATATTACGAAACATAACAACATGACATAGTATAGTATGGTATACTGTATATTACGTAACATAACATAACATAACATAGTATAGTATAGTATATATGTTACGTAATATAACATGACATAGTATAGTATATGTATTACGTAACATAACATAACATAACATAGTATAGTATATATATTACGTAACATAACGTAACGTAACGTAACGTAACATAGTATAGTATATATATTACGTAACATAACATGACATAGTATAGTATAGTATACTGTATATTACGTAATGTAACATAACATAACATAGTTTTGTATATATATTACGTAACATAACATGACATAGTATAGTATAGTATATAGTATATTATGTAACATAACATAACATAGTATAGTATATATATTACGTAACATAACGTAACGTAACGTAACATAACATAGTATAGTATATATATTATGTAACATAACATGACATAGTATAGTATACTGTATATTACGTAACATAACATAACATAGTATAGTATAGTATATATATTACGTAACATAACATGACATAGTATAGTATACTGTATATTACGTAACATAACATAACATAACATAGTATAGTATAGTATATATATTACGTAACATAACATGACATAGTATAGTATACTGTATATTACGTAACGTAACATAACATAACATAGTATAGTATATATATTACGTAACATAACATGACATAGTATAGTATACTGTATATTATGTTACGTAACATAACATAACATAGTATAGTATATATATTACGTAACATAACATAACATAGTATAGTATATATATTACGTAACATAACGTAACGTAACGTAACGTAGTATAGTATAGTATATATATTACGTAACATAACATAACATAGTATAGTATATATATTACGTAACATAACATGACATAGTATAGTATAGTATACTGTATATTATGTAACGTAACATAACATAACATAGTATAGTATATATATTACATAACATAACATAACATAGTATAGTATATATATTACGTAACATAACGTAACGTAACGTAACGTAGTATAGTATAGTATATATATTACGTAAAATAACATAACGTAACATAGTATAGTATATATATTACGTAACATAACATGGTATAGTATAGTATACTGTATTTTACGTAACGTAACATAACATAACATAGTATAGTATAGTATATATATTACGTAACATAACACAACATAACATAGTATAGTATAGTATATATATTACGTAACATAACATAGTATAGTATAGTATACTGTATATTACGTAACATAACATAACATAGTATAGTATATATATTACGTAACATAACATGACATAGTATAGTGTAGTATATATATTACGTAACATAACATAACGTAGTATAGTATATATATTACGTAACATAACATAACATAGTATAGTATATATATTACGTAGCATAACATAACATGACAGTATAGTATATAGTATATTACGTAACATAACATAATGTAACGTAATATAGTATAGTATCGTATACTGTATATTACGTAACATAACATGACATAGTATAGTATACTGTATATTACGTAACATAACATAACATAGTATAGTATATATATTACATAACATAACATGACATGGTATAGTATAGTATATAGTATATTATGTAACATAACATAACATAACATAGTATAGTATAGTATATATATTACGTAACATAACGTAACGTAACATATTATAGTATATATATTATGTAACATAACATAACATAACATAGTATAGTATAGTATATATATTACGTAACATAACGTAACGTAACGTAACATAGTATAGTATATATATTGCGTAACATAACATAACATAACATAGTATAGTATATATATTACGTAACATAACATGACATAGTATAGTATAGTATATAGTATATTATGTAACATAACATAACATAACATAGTATAGTATATATATATATTATGTAACATAACATAACATAACATAGTATAGTATAGTATATATATTACGTAACATAGTATAGTATAGTATACTGTATATTACGTAACGTAACATAACATAGTATAGTATATATATTATGTAACATAACATGACATAGTATAGTATACTGTATATTACGTAACATAACATAACATAGTATAGTATAGTATATATATTACGTAACATAACATGACATAGTATAGTATACTGTATATTACGTAACATAACATAACATAACATAGTATAGTATATATATTACGTAACATAACATGACATAGTATAGTATACTGTATATTACGTAACGTAACATAACATAACATAGTATAGTATATATATTACGTAACATAACATGACATAGTATAGTATACTGTATATTATGTTACGTAACATAACATAACATAGTATAGTATATATATTACGTAACATAACATAACATAGTATAGTATATATATTACGTAACATAACGTAACGTAACGTAACGTAGTATAGTATAGTATATATATTACGTAACATAACATAACATAGTATAGTATATATATTACGTAACATAACATGACATAGTATAGTATAGTATACTGTATATTATGTAACGTAACATAACATAACATAGTATAGTATATATATTACATAACATAACATAACATAGTATAGTATATATATTACGTAACATAACGTAACGTAACGTAGTATAGTATAGTATATATATTACGTAACATAACATAACGTAACATAGTATAGTATATATATTACGTAACATAACATGGTATAGTATAGTATACTGTATTTTACGTAACGTAACATAACATAACATAGTATAGTATAGTATATATATTACGTAACATAACATAACACAACATAACATAGTATAGTATAGTATATATATTACATAACATAACATAACATAGTATAGTATATATATTACGTAACATAACATAGTATAGTATAGTATACTGTATATTACGTAACATAACATAACATAGTATAGTATATATATTACGTAACATAACATGACATAGTATAGTGTAGTATATATATTACGTAACATAACATAACGTAGTATAGTATATATATTACGTAACATAACATAACATAGTATAGTATAGTATATATATTACGTAGTATAACATAACATGACAGTATAGTATATAGTATATTACGTAACATAACATAATGTAACGTAATATAGTATAGTATCGTATACTGTATATTACGTAACATAACATGACATAGTATAGTATAGTATACTGTATATTACGTAACATAACATAACATAGTATAGTATATATATTACATAACATAACATGACATGGTATAGTATAGTATATAGTATATTATGTAACATAACATAACATAACATAGTATAGTATAGTATATATATTACGTAACATAACGTAACATAACATATTATAGTATATATATTATGTAACATAACATAACATAACATAGTATAGTATAGTATATATATTACGTAACATAACGTAACGTAACGTAACATAGTATAGTATATATATTGCGTAACATAACATAACATAACATAACATAGTATAGTATAGTATATATATTACGTAACATAACATGACATATTATAGTATAGTATACTGTATATTACGTAACGTAACATAACATAGTATAGTATATATATTACGTAACATAACATGACATAGTATAGTATAGTATATAGTATATTATGTAACATAACATAACATAACATAGTATAGTATAATATATATATTACGTAACATAACGTAACGTAACATAGTATAGTATAGTATAGTATATATATTACGTAACATAGTATAGTATAGTATACTGTATATTACGTAACGTAACATAACATAGTATAGTATATATATTACGTAACATAACATAACATGACATAGTATAGTATATAGTATATTATGTAACATAACATAACATAGTATAGTATAGTATATATATTACGTAACATAACATAACATAACATAATGTAACATAGTATAGTATATATATTACGTAACATAACATAACATAGTATAGTATAATATATATATTACGTAACATAACATAGTATTGTATAGTATACTGTATATTACGTAACATAACATAACATAGTATAGTATATATATTACGTACCATAACATGACATAGTATAGTATAGTATACTGTATATTACGTAACGCAACATAACATAACATAGTATAGTATATATATTACGTAACATAACATGACATAGTATAGTATAGTATATAGTATATTATGTAACATAAAATAACATAACATAGTATAGTATAGTATATATATTACGTAACATAACATAACGTAACGTAACGTAACATAGTATAGTATATATATTACGTAACATAACATAACATAACAGTATAGTATAGTATATGTATTACGTAACATAACATGACATAGTATAGTATATTCTATATATTACGTAACATAACATAACATAACATAGTATAGTATAGTATATATATTACATAACATAGTATAGTATAGTATACTGTATATTACGTAACATAACATAACATAACATAGTATAGTATAGTATATATATTATGTAACATAACATGACATAGTATGGTATACTGTATATTACGTAACGTAACATAACATAACATAACATAGTATAGTATATATATTACGTAACATAACATAACATGACATAATATAGTATATAGTATATTATGTAACATAACATAACATAACATAGTATATATATTACGTAACATAACATAACGAAACGTAACATAGTATAGTATATATATTACGTAACATAACATAACATAGTATAGTATACTGTATATTACGTAACGTAACATAACATAACATAACATAGTATAGTATATAGTATATTACGTAACATAACATATATAAAATAATATCACACCTCACCTCGGTCTGCACCATGTGTGACCGGTGAAGTCTCAGGTCAAAGACAGAGCCGTATATATCGAGCACGTCTTTGGTGTCCAGCTGCTGCAGCACTCGATCCAGAACGATGAAGGTTCCTGTACGACCCACTCCGGCACTGACATACACACCAAACTCCATTAAAAAAAACACTGAATTCAACAGATCAACACATAATGAACAGGGCCCGTTCCTCGTACGTGGCTAACTGAGTTAGCCGGATACTTTTCAGGATAAGATGACGTAGATCAGGCTTTTCGGTTCTACGAAGCAAGTTTGGCAAAATCACCATGGCAACACATCCATAAGCTTGAACCTGCTCCAGCGCAGGCTAACTGAAGGTAGCTGGATAAGCTGCCACTCCCCCGGAAAACATGGCAGCTCCTGTCATATACGGTAGTCTAATGCGCTTGCGCATATACCGGGGGTTATACGAGAGTTCCGGAAATGCATGTAAAGTGAGACACACGGTGATCCATTAAAACCAGCTGAGCAAACTAAGAAGCCTCTATTGCATTAATGTACAGCTCCCTTCCTCAGAGATCCCACTGATGAAGGAGGATATTAGTTAGATTAGCGTTTTATAGGGAGAGAGTTCTTCCACATCGCCAAGATCCGTTATCACATCATGATGACTTCCTATACGAGCGCTATCCATTCTGCCCACAAGGAATAATTTATTTACAGACCTTCTGGAGCCATACATTGAACACCACACGCTGCAGCCGAGCATTGATGTCTCACAGACTGGATGCAGCCTTGAGCTGTTCTGCGAGTGGTACATTTAGTACAGTGTCGGCGATGCGGAGAACATGGGGAAAGCCGCTGCATGCCGTGCTGTTCGTACAGTTTATTTGGCGCTTAATAAACTTATGGATGTGTTCATTACATTACCATGGCACATATTGTATTGACTCAGCATTCTGAGTAATGTGTGTGTGCTTAGTGTTTACTTGCTCCCATGTCCTCTTGATGGCTGCGTTGCATACATGAGGGTTAAAGCACTCATAATGATATGACAGTGTTATTAGTACACCAGCATATCATTACTGTAGAACATGATGAAGGTGGACTCATGATAAGAACAGAGAGAATCACACTATTTATCTTCACTGCTTCAATTGATTGAATGTCTGATGATGAATAATACACACATACATACTGATCCGCCCATACACAGATTCACACACACATATTCAAACTGCTAGTTCTATATGGTAATCTACACATACATGTATATACACATATGTAGTACATGATACATGAGGGCATACAGTACATATATCCTCATATTAATGAGTCCATCCATCCATCCATTTCCCTCCGCTTATCCGGGGTCGGGTCGCGGTGGCAGCAGGCCAAGCAGGCTGACCCAGACCTCCCTCTCACCGGCAACATGTTCCAGCTCATTCTGGGGGATCCCGAGGCGTTCCCAGGCCAGCTGGGAGATGTAATCTCTCCAGCGTGTTCTGGGTCTTCCCCGGGGTCTCTTCCCAGTTGGACTTGCCTGGAAAACCTCCAGTGGGAGGCGTCCAGGAGGCATCCTAATTAGATGCCCGAACCACCTCAGCTGACTCCTTTTGACGCGAAGGAGTAGCGGCTCGACTCCAAGCTCCCTCCTGATGACCGAGCTCCTTACCCTATCTCTAAGGCTGAGCCCGGCCACCCTACGGAGGAAGCTCATTTCGGCCGCTTGTAGCCGCGACCTTGTCCTTTCGGTCACGACCCAGAGTTCGTGACCATAGGTGAGGGTAGGAACGTAGACCGAGTGGTAAATTGAGAGCTTTGCCTTCCGGCTCAGCTCCCTCTTCACCAAGACGGTCCGGTGCAGCGCCTGCTTTACTGCTGCAGCCGCACCGATCCGCCTGTCGATCTCCCGCTCCATCTTACCCTCACTCGTGAACAAGACCCCGAGATACTTAAACTCCTTCGCTTGAGGTAGGCACTCCGTCCCCACCTGGAGGGAGCAATCCACCGGTTTCCGGCAGAGAACCATGGCCTCGGATTTGGAGGTGCTAACTCTCATCCCCGCCACTTCACACTCGGCTGCAAACCGCCCCAGTGAATGCTGGAGGTCACGATCCGAGGAGACTAACAGGACCACATCATCTGCAAACAGCAGAGAGGCGATCCCGAGACCCCCGAACCTGACGTTCTCCGCCCTGAGGCTGCGCCTAGATATCCTGTCCATGAAAGTCACGAACAGGACCGGTGACAAAGGGCAGCCCTGGCGGAGGCCAACACCCACCGGGAACGTGTCTGACTTATTACCGAGAATGCGGACACAGCTCCTACTGCAGTCGTACAGAGACCGGATCGCCCGTTGTAACGGGTCCGGCACCCCATACTCCCGCAGTACCCCCCACAAGAACCCCCGAGGGACCCGGTCGAAAGCCTTCTCATTATGAGGCGGATCTCATCCACCCCAGGCGCCTTGCCACCAAGGAGCTTTTTAACTACCTCAGCGACCTCTGCCAGGGATATGGGTGAGCCTCCCCCTAGGTCCTCAGGTGCTGCCTCCTCTGCAGAGGACATGTTGGTCGGGTTTAGGAGTTCCTCAAAGTGCTCTTTCCACCACCCGACGATGTCCCCCATCCGGGTTAGCAGTTCCCCCCCCTGCTGAGAACAGCCTGGGGTAAGCCCTGCTTTCCCTTCCTGAGCCGTCGGATGGTTTGCCAGAACCTCCTTGAGGCCAACCGAAAGTCCTTCTCCATGGCCTCCCCGAACTCCTCCCATGCCCGAGTTTTAGCATTCGCGACCACCGCAGCTGCAGCCCTTCTGGCCTGCCGGTACCTGTCAGCTGCTTCAGGAGACCCCTGGGCCAACCAGGCCTTGAAGGTCTCCTTCTTCAACTTGACGGCTTCCCTCACCTCCGGTGTCCACCACCGGGTTCTCGGGTTGCCGCCACGACAGGCACCGATGACCTTCCGGCCACAGCTCCTAGCGGCCGCGTCCACAATAGAGGCTTTGAACATGGTCCATTCGGATTCCGTGTCCCCAACCTCCCTCGGGATGTGTGAGAAGTTCTTCCGGAGGTGGGAGTTAAACACCTCCTGGACAGGGTCCTCCGCCAGACGTTCCCAGTTCACCCTCACTACACGTTTGGGCTTGCCGGGTCTTTCCAACCGGTTCCCCTGCCATCTGATCCAACTCACCACCAGGTGGTGATCAGTTGACAGCTCTGCTCCTCTCTTCACCCGAGTGTCCAAGACATACGGCCGCAAATCAAATGATACGATTACAAAGTCGATCATTGATCTCCGGCCTAAGGTGTTCTGGTACCAGGTACACTTATGAGCCACCTTATGTTCGAACATAGTGTTCGTTATGGCCAAACCGTGTCAGTTAGATACTCTTTGGGCTTGTTTTTATCTACTTATTCTGAAAGAGTTGAGATCATTATTTTCGCTATAGATCTCATTGGATGATGCATTCATTAAGCCTACTGCCAGCAGGCACATTTAAAGACATATAATCTGATTGATTGGGGTGATGATCATTAAAATGAGCCGATACATTTCCCAACACTTACGCATTTAACTTGTCTGAGATATTTTACCATGCTTCTTGTCTAGCCCTCGCAGCGGTGGCAGTGTTAGATTTTGCTGTGATTATGGTCTTGCATTCCTCATATGCGTTCATGATCATCTCCTGCTTGTCAGCGGAGAACAAAGAGGCTCTTTCTTTGAATTTATTTGCCATTGTACTGTTAGAAAATCATGGTTTCGGTGATCGACGCTTCCCCCTTTTGAAACAGGACGGGCACGCGCAATTATCCTGATCCTGATCGTCTGGTTCGAATGAACGAGACTGTTTGAGAGCGGATCAGCCTTTGAGAAACCGAGATAGCCTGACATCAATCATCGGGTTAATTTAAGCTGCTAATAGGACATTTGATCGACTTAGTTGAACCACGTAGGAGGAACGGGGCCCTGGACTGTGTCTCATGAGAGGCGTCGTTGGGTGATGGGGGGGGATGTTTGAAGTTCGGGGGTGAAGGGTTTTAGGGTTCGTCACAGCTGGTTGCCTTGTTATGAACAGACCAGGACAGATAGTGTAAAAGTGCACCGGGTTTGTGTCCCTGTTATGTACCTGCAGTGGACCACGGTGGGTCCAGATCCAGGACTTCTGTTGACGTAGTCCCGCACAGTCCGGACGAACTGGATTAGGGACTGTGTGGTCTCTGGGACTCCGTGATCCGGCCACACCGTGTAGTGGAACTGACGCACCAGCCGAGTAAAGCTCAGCTGCTCCTCCTGACACACACACACACACACACACACACACACACACACAAAAAACACCATCTAAATAATAAACATTAGCTAATTAATAAAACATTACCTAAATACTAGAACATCAGCTGATTCTTTAAAATAACGTACGCTGCAGATGCTGAACTCTCGTATGGTCCACTCAGGAAGAACCGACTCTGACAACATCTGGACGATCTGGTCTCCGTAGTATAGAGGGTCCTGGTCAAAGGGCCAGTAGTGGTCACACTTCACCTGCACACAGGTGAGGAAGAGGAGGACAGTTCAGAGCTGCTGAGGCTTCACACAGAATAATGGTGAAACTTTATACTCACCCTGCCTTTCTCCACACACTGAGTGACCATCACCATGTTGTGGACGTTCTGCTCCCAAACCATCTTCCAGAAATCATCTTTAGTTCCCGGCAGAGGACCCTGAGTGGCAACGTACTCCCTCCGGAAGTTATTCCCCTGAAACATGCAGGAAGTTTAAACCTGACTGAAACATGGAGGAGGAAGTTTAAACCTGACTGAAACATAGAGGAGGAAGTTTAAAACTGACTGAAACATAGAGGAGGAAGTTTAAACCTGACTGAAACATAGAGGAGGAAGTTTAAAACTGACTGAAACATAGAGGAGGAAGTTTAAACCTGACTGAAACATATAGGAAGTTTAAATCTGACTGAAACATGGAGGAAGTTTAAACCTGACTGAAACATAGAGGAAGTTTAAACCTGACTGAAACATAGAGGAGGAAGTTTAAACCTGACTGAAACATAGAGGAGGAAGTTTAAACCTGACTGAAACATGGAGGAGGAAGTTTAAACCTGACTGAAACATAGAGGAGGAAGTTTAAAACTGACTGAAACATAGAGGAGGAAGTTTAAACCTGACTGAAACATACAGGAGGAAGTTTAAACCTGACTGAAACATAGAGGAGGAAGATTAAAAAACTCCGCCATAGATTTGAATATCATCAGTACTCAGAGAACAGCTTGTGGATTAATCAATCAATAATCAATATCTTACAGGCATGTAGCTGGCGTTGATGTAGTCGGACCACGGATCATCATCCACGTAGGAAAGCTTCACTCTGGTGGAGTCATCTGAAGACAGAAAGAGAGTCAGTAAGAGACAGTTAATGAGTCTTCTCTGTTTTAAAGAGTCTTTTTCTTCTATATATGTTATTGAGTCTTCTTCTTTTCTGTTTATTAATATGTCTTCTTCTTCTCTGTGTTAATGACTCTTATTCTTCTCTGTTATTAATAAGAGTCACTCACAGGGCAGGATGTTATTGTATCGGTTCTTTCCTCGGTTTTCCGGCAGCAGAGCCGAGTCCAGCGGCTGATTACGACCGACGTCTTTCAGATCCTGAAGAAAACAAAACAGAATAAAGTCACGATGAAGTCAGAGGTTCTTCAACAAAAAGTAAAGGTCAATAAATCATCTTCTTTTCTTTAAATGTACATCATCCTGATCACCTCGTACTCCTCTGACAGAAGGTAGTTGGAGTCAGCCTGTAGTTTGTTGTAGTGACTCTCAAAGTTCAGGATCTTGATGGGACTGAAACACACAAAATAAAAGTTTTAGTAAGAAGACAAACTGATAAAAAATAAAGTGTTGAAGAGAAGTTTTGAGTTTCTCACCTCGAGACTCGACGGTTTCTGAGGAACAAAAGGAGAAAGTGATGTAAACATGAATAATGATGATGACTTCATTATTTATAATATCTTCTATTTATATTTAGTACTATCATTAGTATTAGTATAATTCTCAGAATTAACTTTCACATTAGGATTATTAAAAGTAGAAGAGCAGTTAATACTGGCTTGTAAATCTAAGGTACACTGTTAGTAATAGTCTTAGTACTAACATAATATTAGTGTCAGTATGCAGTACAATCAGCTATAGTACAGTAGTATTATTAGTCTTAATATGTAGTATAATTAGCTGTGTACTAGAGTAGTAACTTGATGCTAGTATGCATGATAATGTATGTACTATAGTGGCGTCCTTAGCATTATCACTACAGTACATTATGTAGTATTAGATGTAGTACTTTTACCCTCTGACTCCCAGGTGGAGTCCTGATGTCGGCGTCTCTCTCCTCACATTCATTCTGACTGTCGATCTCTCCTGAACTCTGAAACACAGCAACATCCCACATGTGTTGTTATCCAGGTCCGTTTACCTGCTGCACCTCCATATAGGAAGAGAACACACCTGCACTGTTGTCCAATCAGAGCCTCAAACTCGTCTAGTCATCAAATAAGTAACACAAGCTCTTATGACAAGTAACACGTTTGATCTGTCTTTAAAAACTGAATAAACAGTTTTTATGTTAATGAGGAGCTGTGTCGTGTTTCAGTCCAGCAGGGGGCAGCACAGACCTGACAGGAATAAGTACTGTCATTAATGTTAATGAGGTGTGTTGCGTTTGAGTCCAGCAGAGGGCAGCACATATCTGACAGTAATAAGTACTGTCATTAATGTTAATGAGGAGGTGTGTCATGTTTCAGTCCAGCAGAGGGCAGCACAGACCTGACAGGAATAAGTACTGTCATTAATGTTAATGAGGAGGTGTGTGAGGAGTGTGGAGTCATGGGGAGGCGGAGTCTGATGATGAAGGACCATTTGTGTCTTTCAGTGTTTCAGTTCAGGCTTGAGTTTGTGGAAACTCACACTTTGCGAACTGTCCGTCTGCAGAGCAGCAGAGCGGTGACTCCCACCGTCATGATGATGAGGAACATGGCGGCACTGACTCCCTCCATCACACCGCTCAGAGGCTCTGAGGAAGGAAACCATGAAGGCCTTCAATCACAGCTGTTTCTAAATAATAATAAATACATACAGTATATATGTCTATATGTTTCTCTCACCTGCCTCGGTGACCACAGGCAGTGACAGGAACGTGTCGCTGAACAGAGGAGAGCTGAAGTTCTTCTTCTCTTCATCGAACAGCTGAGTGAACGCTCGAACGCTGAGCCTGCAGACACAACACAGGGCACACAAACCTTTAAATAAATGGATAGATATTCATTTAATTCACATAAACATGATATTAATTAAAGATTAAGTTACTCCTCTGGTTAAGATATTCCTGTTCTCTTACAGCACTGATCTCCATTTAAAAAATTACTAAACTTTTATATTGAAACTCTTTAAATTAATAAATGGCACAAAATCAAAACATTATTTTTTTCTCCTTTTTATCTTTTTAAACAAAAGACTTTGAATATAAAACTGTGAGAATAGAAACACGACATCTTTCACATCTTCTGACTCGTTTACACAAGTTATAGTTTTAAAAATAAAAGCTGAGAGGAATGATTATTACTTTAATATTATTATTATTAACATTAAAGTTTGTTTACTTTGTAAAAGAAGTATGATGAAAACCATCTTTTAAATTGAGATGAAAGTACAGTAAATAAACTCATTATTATAATCATTCTTCTTATTATTAAAGTAATTCTTATTATCATCATTTTTATTATTATCATCATTCTTATTAATCAAGTAATTATTATTATTATTATATTTAATATAAAGTAAATCCTAAATCGTGTTTCAAGGGTTTTGTACTGACTTTCACAAATATCCATTTTTCGGACGCGTGTTCCACAAACATTTTACTGTCCAATACTGTCGGTAATTTCTTTAGATCCGTTGATCCATTTATTCAAATGCATATTGGCACCGTAACATATTGGCACCGTAACATAATACAGGATACTTTACAGGATACTATAAGACCTTGAAACTACAAGCTCACATGCCGGCTGACACGCTACATTGACACGATACTTTGACACCTTGACACGGTCAAAAACTGTTAGCTTCTCGTCCACACACACCTGATCCTCATTACCAGGCACTTACATATATGCACTTTTAGGTTAATGTGCCACCCACTGTTCAATGTCAGAACTGCATGTGTACACACCCCATGTTTCCCTCAAAGACATAAGAAAACAACAAAACCACATTATGGCTCCAACAGGTTTGATTTATCTGCAGTACCTGTAGGAGGTTTTGGGTTTCAGTGGTCCGTCACAGAACAGGTTCAGGTCTCTGCTGGTCTCTGGGTCCAGGTCTGAGTCTCTGTGGTCACAGGGGCCCCCCAGAGAGTCCATCCCGGTCCCCAGATTCACCTCAAAACTTTGGGAGCTGCTGTCGGAGCAGCGACTCGGGAAGAAGCCGGTCTGGTAGGATTTTATGGAGCTGTTGGATTTATAGTCCAGGAAAGAGGGAAGAGGGTGGTGCTGGTCCGGCTGATCCTCGTCCTCTCCTTCACAAAATATTAATACTCACATGTCAAAGCACAAAATATGAATACTAAGTTCACAAAGTATTAATACTCACATGTCAAAGCACAAGGTATTAATACTCACATGTCAAAGCACAAGGTATTAATACTCACATGTCAAAGTACAAAGTATTAATACTAAGTTCACAAAGTATTAATTCTCACATGTCAAAGCACAAAGTATTAATACTCACATGTCAAAGCACAAAATATTAATACTAAGTTCACAAAATATTAATACTCACATGTCAAAGCACAAGGTATTAATACTCACATGTCAAAGCACAAAGTATTAATACTAAGTTCACAAAGTATTAATTCTCACATGTCAAAGCACAAAGTATTAATACTCACATGTCAAAGTACAAAATATTAATACTAAGTTCACAAAATATTAATACTCACATGTCAAAGCACAAGGTATTAATACTCACATGTCAAAGCACAAAGTATTAATACTAAGTTCACAAAGTATTAATTCTCACATGTCAAAGCACAAAGTATTAATACTAAGTTCACAAAGTATTAATTCTCACATGTCAAGTACAGGTAGGAGTACAAGTATGAGTACAAGTACATGTATGTAAACTGGCATGAGTACAACTAAGAGTACTACTATGAGTAAGTGTAACAGTACAAGGACATGGACACGACGAGTACTAGTGTGAATACGAAATCATATTTCAAGTACAGGTACGAGTTCAGGAGTCCAGCTCTGCCGGCTTCCATTTAACCAACCAATGAGAGTCACATAATGTACATGGCATAGTGTGTAAAGATATATATAAATATGTGTATATATATATTAGTGCTGGGCAACGATTAAAATATTTAATCGCGATTAATCGCATGGATTTTTTGCGATTAATCGCGATTAATCGCATTGTTATGGCAAAGTTCAATAATGAATTCAAAAGTAGTGTATTGCGCACTTTTATTTTAAAAGTACTGCTATATGAACAAAAGTGCAATAACATTTGGTTCACGAGATGCAGGTAGCATGTTTTATACTTAATGTGAATATAATTCATACTTTGTTGGCATCTTATTCTGAAAACCGGATGCTCGTCTGAAGAAACCGGATGTTGTCTCACGTTAATCTTTCCACTAATTTTCAAAGTCCTTCGCTCGCTCCCGATCTGTGCCGTTTAAATGCATTTACTGTGAATGTCAGCATATAGGTGCACTAACATGTAAGTGTCTGCTGAGTTGACCACGGAGATCTGAGTGTCTGCTGACTTTACCGCAGCGATGTCCAACTGACTATAGGATGTTTGCTGGCTTTTATCCCACTGTTCTTGTCATTCTCTTGTTGTTATGTATATGTATTGTCTCTTGTCTTTCAATTAAAAAAATAATACATTTTAAAAATGCGTTAACGCGCGATAAAATAATTGTCGGCGTTAATTAATGAATGCGTTAACGCGAAATTAACGCGTTAACTTGCCCAGCACTAATATATATATATATAAATATATATATATATATATATAAATATATATATATATATATATATATACATATATGTGTGTGTGTATACCTTGAGACTCCGTCACCACCACAGTGAAGAACTTGACGGCTCCATTGACGTCACTGAACCAGCTGCAGTTGAACCTGAAGACAATGGAGGACTTGGTGACCACGGCGGTCCGGTCACTGACCCGGGTACTGAGGGGGGGCACCGGAGGACCTGGAGGAGTCATGGAGTCATTAAGGAGTCATGGAAGAGTCATTGAGGAGTCATGGAGGAGTCATGGAAGAGTCATTAAGGAGTCATGGAGGAGTCATGGAGGAGTCATGGAAGAGTCATTGAGGAGTCATGGAGGAGTCATGGAGGAGTCATAGAGGAGTCATGGAAGAGTCATTGAGGAGTCATGGAGGAGTCATTGAGGAGTCATGGAGGAGTAATTGAGGAGTCATGGAAGAGTCACTGAGGAGTCATGGAGGAGTCATGAGGAGTCATGGAGGAGTCATAGAGGAGTCATTGAGGAGTCATGGAAGAGTCATTGAGGAGTCATTGAGGAGGCATTGAGGAGTCACAGAGGAGTCACGGAGGAGTCATGGAAGAGTCATTGAGGAGTCACAGAGGAGTCATTGAGGAGTCAGACATTAAACGTTAAACGAGTCCTTCTACTCATATCAGAAGGCGTCCTTACGGTCGATCATGGTCACCACGGCGTCCCGAGCGTCCTCACTGGTGGTCCGGTCCGAGATCACCTTGACAGAGACGGTGTAGCGCTTGTGTGGCTCCAGCTGGGTGATGACGTAGGAGGTGGAGTCTTTGCCGGTGCGCCGCGAGTAGACCATGACCTGTGAGTCCTGGTGGAGACACTCGATGGTGTAGGAGTCGTAGTCGGCCTCCGGGGGCCCCCAGGAGCAGCAGATGGAGGTGGAGCTCTGAGGGCGACAGTGGAGGCTGTGGACTCGCTCCGGCTCTACAGCGAGAGACAAGTACAAGTACTCACAATGTAGTATTAATACGCACATACTGAGGTACCTCATAGTAAATCTACTCATGTATTTTACCCCAGAAAAATAATAATAATAATAATAATAAAAACAATATTAATAATAATAATAATAATAAAAACAATAATTCATTCATTTTGAGAAACTGTATTATATTTTAGATTATTATTATTATTGTTTTTATTATTATTATTATTATTATTATTATTAATATTGTTTTTATTATTATTATTATTATCAAAATGTTTTTAAAAGATGTTTGTTTTCTATAACAATCTAATGATCTGATGATTTATTGATTGGAGACGTTTCCAATCATTCAGTAAATATCGTGGAACATTTCAGCAGTAAAAATATAAACAGAATTAAACTTTTATCTCGTGAGATAATCAGTGAAGTTATATGTTTCTCAGCAGATCTGCAATGTTTTATATATTTTATCCTTTTGAGAATGTAATTCATATTTTCCTCATTAATGATGTTTTATTTCATCCGCTTTTAAACACATGATCCGACCCGCCTGATCCATCTATGACCCGACCCGCTATGACCCGACCCGCCTGATCCATATTTAAATAACTTTAACCTTTACAACATGTGAACAGTAAAATTCATCAGCTGATGATTAATATTATTTTACACTTTTGCATTATTCAATTCTATATTTTCAGATTGTCTTTTCATTTGCAAACCTTCTTCCTTTTATGAACCTTTGAGGAACAAACAAAGCACGACGAGTTGAAGTGCTGCCACCTACTGGTCCGGATGCTGTTGTGAATGGCCGTGCTGTAGGTGGGCGGGGCCCCGCTGACGCTGCGGAGGCTGAAGGAGTAGAGCCGCCCGGGGAACGTCCGGCTCAGGATTCGGCTGCCGGAGGTGCGGCTATGATACGGGTCGATGACGGACAGCCGGTCCCGAGGAGTCCACTGCAGGTCGAAGTCGTCGTAGTCGGAGTCCACGGGGCCGGTCCAGGAGACCTCCAGGGAGGTGTTGGTGACCCCCCCGAACAGGAAGGAGGTGGGAGGTTTGGGAGCTGAGGTGGACAGAAACATGTCTTATTCTCTGAAATCAGACTTCTGGACTAAAGGCATCAAGTAAGAATCAGGTGATTCTCTCCATTTCTATTCGACTACACGTCTCCAGCTTCATTGACATCCCATAACATCCCAGGACCAGCAGTAACATCTCACCAGTCCTCCCCAGTGTGCTGACTCTGTTGCTCAGCTCTCCGCTGAGGCTCGTCACCTCAACTCGGTACAGCCGACCGGGCACCAGGCCAGAGAAGACGAACTCTGTGGACTCGGAGCCCAGCGGCTGCTCGGTCCGCCGAGAGTCGTCGGGGTTGTAGAGAGACAACAGGAACCCGCTCAGATCCCCACTGCCACGGTCCCAGTTCACCCACAGAGCGTCAGACTGGTTTCCAGCGTGAGCTTTCAGAGACACCACGGCTGCTGGGACTGAAGGTGAGACGGAGGTTTTAATCACAGTTTGTACACTCAGTGTTCCACAAGTAACGTGTTTCTACAGCTTCAGCACCAGAACCACGAAAACGTCTTTAGACCTACAGTTTAGGAGGAACTATCAAAAATGTGTCGTTCAGAACAATTCAACATGGTGGAAAATGGAGAAGGTGCACTTCAATCTGACTTCAATCTGACTTCAATCCAACTGATTCATTAATTAGCCGACTGGCGTCATATTTTTTAGGAAGCACTTGCACATCATTACAAACAAATAATAACAAAGCAGCATAAACTCTTCTTATATGAAACAAAGTGCTTTAAATACCCCCCCCCCCCCCCCCCCCTCACCTGTCCGTGCCCAGACAGACGATTGGCTAGTCTGCTCTCCGCTGTGGGTCACCACCACCATCCTGTACGGAGCTCCAGGTCTGAGACCCTGGAAGGAAACCTGCTGACTGCTGGACTGGCCGCGTCGTCTCTCCTGCAGCGAGTCGTCGCTTTTATACAAGAAAATATCATAAAAGTCAAACTCTCCATCAGGTGGAGACCAGCGGAACGACAGGAGAGTGGTGGTGTTGGCTTCAATGGACAGATCGGTGACGGCTGCTGGACCTGATAGGACAGAGGGGGGGGGGGGGGGGGGGGGTCACTGTGTTCTGCAATATATATTTCAATACATAGAAATATTACTACTTTATGATTATATGTTGAAATATATGAAATATCTTCTCTACAAAATGACATCTCTCTTTTTTAAACATGACCACTTATTCTAGAATGAATCCAAATGTATTACGATTATTACTTTATATAATTAATATATATTATATTGACTTTATGTTACGTTTTTATTTTGTAACATAATTACTTCTTCTCTTTGAACTCGAATGCTTTTGTTCTCAGAGGATCTTAACATTTTAACTCTTGAAATATTAAGACAGTTGAAAACACAATTTCCCGTCCGAGTAAGAAACAGGAAGTCTCACGTGTTCGAGCCCCAGCGCTGACTCCCTGGCTGTGGACGCCCCCGCTGGTGGTCTGGACCAGGACCCGGTACCTCTTGCCTGGTGTGAGGCCGTCAAACCTGAACCCGGTGTATCCGGAGGGCTGACAGGAGTTAGTCACCAGAGCGCCTCGATCGTCCAGGAGCTGCAGGACGTAACCGTCAGAAACACCCAGAGCCTCCAGCCAGCTCACCTGGAGGCTGCAGGAGGAGACGAGCTCCTCCACCTGGAGACCCGTCACTACAGAGGGCACTGAGGGACACAATGATGTCATCATGTCAGTAGTACAAGTACACAAGTATGATGAAATATATCGTATATTAAATCTACACAAGAACAAAACACAAAACATTGTAAAAATGTTTTCTTACTACAAACAATGACCACTTGTAATTTATAATCTCATTATAATGCACTATGAAAAGATAATGTGAAGTATAATATAATTATAGTGCACAATGAACTCCATCAGTTATGAAGTATTATGATAGTTGACCTTATAAGTTCTTATAACATGATTGTTGTTATAAAGCATCATAAATATTTATGAGTGTTTCACTGTAAAATCAAGGGTTGTATAACAAAATGTGTAATATATAAATGTAAATCTATGTACTGGGTAGTACTGTCTAGTACCTGTATAGAAGAGTGCAGTACCTGTGCAGTAAAGTATAGTACAGTGTATTACCTGTGTAGTACAGTATAGTACAGTGTGTATTACTTGTGTAGTACATTACAGTACAGTGTAGTACAGTATATATGTCCGGTGGCCGTGTTGTTGTTGAGCAGTGTATTACCTATGTAGTACATTATACTACAGTATAGTACCTGTATAGTATCAGTGTATTACCTGTGTATTACCTGTGTAGTATTCGTATATTACCTGTGCGTCCGGTGGCCGTGTTGTTGTTGAGCAGATCTCCGCTGACCGACTGAACCGTCACTCTGTACTTCTGTCCCGGCTGAAGAGAACCAAACGTCACCTCGCTGTGGTGTTTGAGGATGAGCCGGACGTCCAGCTGTCTGTCCTCTCTGTACAAAAAGACGGAGTACTCGTCCACATCGCCCTGACCGGACGTCCAGCTCACCTTCAGACTGCTGCTGTCTCCGCTGTTACTGATGTGGATGTTCTTCACTTTACTGGGAACTGAGGAGGAAAAAGACACGTTAGAACCTCAGCAGCTTCTTCTGTGTTCTGACCTGCAGGATTAAAGAGCTCGTTATAATTGTAATGTCTACAATGATGTGAAGAAGAAGGAGCAGCTGCTTCTGTCTGACCTGTGCGACCCTCGATGAACCAGGCCCTCTGGTTGGGTCCGCTGAACGTAGAAACCAGGATCTTGTAGAGCCGTCCGGGTGTGAGCGATGACAGCACACACTCTCCCACGCCGCTGCCCAGAGTGACCGGCGGGAACACCTTCATGTCGTTGAACAGCAGCTGCACCTCGTAGTGATCCATGTCACCCGGGGCAGCAGACCACGTCACTCGCAGGTCCTCGGTACCCCGTCCAGCTAGAACTAGGGACCGGACTGCCGCTGGAACTGCAGAATGGAGAGCAGAGAAAGTTGATCCTGTTCTGGTATCCAGAGACTGGACTCCATTAAAAACAATGACACGTCTTCAGAGAGAAAACAGGTAGTTGGTGAGTATTCTGATTGTATTTGATTGTCCTCTAGTCAAAGCTGACCTGAGAACAGCTGAGGCTGCTGAAGTAAAGCAGCTCTGGTTCAGGTAACTTCTCCTCTGGTGCCAATATGTAGCCAAACGTTAACTTAACATGTTGGTTTACACCAGTGGAGAGTAAAGTGTTGGTGTATCAGAGGGGTCAGAGGTCACTTACAAGTCCGGCCGTGAGTGGAGGCGCTGGTTTCGTACTTCCCGCTCCAGGTGCTCACCAGCACGGTGTAGAGTCGGCCGGGCACCAGGCCGGTGAATACGCACTCGTTCTGCGTCTTCAGAACCGTCTTGTTCTGCAGGAACATGTTGTTGTGTTTGATGAACACCTGGTAGAAGTCAAAGTCTCCGGCGGCTTGACGCCAATAAACCTTCAGGTAGTCGTCCCGCGCTGCGTGAGTAGCTGTCGGGTTCTGGACCTGCGACGGCTCTGCGAGGACGGAGATTAAAGATAAACATGCAGACAGTCAGTCTGCAGACAGACAAACAGACAGACAGACCTGCAGTCAGCAAACAGACCAGCAGACAGCAAACCCGGTCAGTGAGGTACGTACGTGTTCTCTCCTGGATGAAGGTGCGGTTCAGGTGCGTTCCACTTCTTGAGGCGATGGAGACGTTGTAGAGACGTCCGGACACCAAAGAGTTAAAAACACACTCTGGACTGGATTTAGAAACAGAGACGGTGTGAAGAGTCTTCTGACGGTCGCTCAGCGTCACCAGGTAACCGTCCACCTCACCTGGAGCCGGACGCCACGACACACTCAGGAAGTCCATACGACCGTTATTGCTGACTGTTACCTCACCCACTGCAGCCGGGGCTGAGGGGGAGACAAGGGGGGGGGCAGACAGGAGGGGGGACATGAACATGTCTTCCTCTCAGATCTGAAAACTATGTTGTGAATCGTTTTACTGTTTCAGCTCTTTGGATCAAACTCAAACCAAAAGATTGAGTCTTTTGTTCTAAACCTGCAGAAAATAAGATGAACATAAACTAAATGTTTATTTAACAGAGTCTTTAAATGTGTATTTACATGAAATAATATGTACATATTTACAGCAAAAACATAATTAGAATTAGATAAGAAGCTGTACATGGAGGGACTTAGGACCCAGGGGAGTGTAGGTGAAGGAAACAGGAAGAGACGGAAGAGACGCCACACAAACAGCTGTTCACCGCTCGCTGCCGGTTCTTGTGTTAAAAATGTCGCTTAATAATAATTTTTTTAAAACTGCGTTAACGCATGATAAAATAATCGTCGGCGTTAATTAATTAATTAATGCGTTAATGCGATAATAACGCGTTAACTTGCCCAGCACTAATATGTATACTGTATATATCAGTAGCGGGCCGTGCATTCGGCTGTCCGACTACAGTTCCATCTCCTAATAACCTCATGATGAGCCACAGCTACGGTTATTTGTTTCTAGGGGTGTAATAATGACGCGTTTGTACAGAACATCGGTGCGGTTCAGTTCCAGCCAGAGGTCCTCCTGCGAACGTGTTCGTTGAGTTGTAGATCCACTCGGGTCTCTCCAAAAGTTTTCAAAAGCACCGTAGCTTGTAAGTGTCCTGTCGTGATATGGTGTCGTGTTGCTGCCTTGGTTAGCCACCTCAGGTTAGCGTAGCATAGCTCCAAACAGCTCCAAACACCAAGACGCTCAGTTGCAAATAAAACTCATTCCCAGCCATAAAATGTACAATGCTTCTCCGATGCTGAAATACTGTTCGTACAAATCCTTTTCCATGCTGGGTCAGGGCTGCTAGCTGTGGGGTTGACCGACCCTGTCCAGCTTTTCCTGAAATGTCCTTCTTGAGAAATCCGTTTCTCCTCCTTCAGTGTTAATCGCCATCATCTACCTGCTGCAACGAGCTCAGTCGCACCTGGATGAGCCGGTGGCTCTGTGAGAATCACTTTCTTTGATTTCTCCAGTGCATTCAACACCATCCAACCAGTGCTGCTGAGTGAGAAGCTGCGGGTGGTGGGGGTTAACGCATCCACCGTCTCCTGGATCACTGACTACCTCACAGGCAGACCACAGTTTGTCCAACTGGGCCATGTGCTGTCTGATACGGTGGTCAGTGATACTGGAGCCCCACAGGGAACTGTTCTGTCTCCCTTCCTGTTCACCTTGTACACCACTGACTTCCAGTACAACTCAGGGTCATGCCATCTGCAGAAGTTCTCTGATGACTCTGCAGTGGTCGGGTGTATAAGGGACGGACGGGAGGAGGAGTACAGGGCAGTAGTGGAGGACTTTGTGGAGTGGGCGGGTAGAAATCACCTGCGTCTGAACATGGCCAAGACCAGAGAGATGGTGATCGACTTCAGGAGGAAGACGACGGCTCCACAACCGCTGAGAGTTCTGGGAGAGGATGTGGACATGGTGGAGGAGTACAAGTACCTGGATGTCTCCATCGACAGCAGACTGAACTGGAAGACCAACATCAACGCTGTGTACAAGAAGGGGATGAGTCGACTCTTTTTCTTGAGGAAACTTCGATCCTTCAACGTGTGCAGCAAGATGTTGGAGATGTTCTATCGGTCTGTTGTGGCCAGTGCACTGTACTTCTCCGTAGTCTGCTGGGGGAGCAGCATTGGAGCCGGAGACATCAACAGACTTAATAAACTAGTTAAGAAGGCCGGCTCCATCATTGGCTGCAAACTGGACAATCTCAAAGAGGTGGTGGAGAGGAGGACACTGAAGAAACTATTATCCATATTGGATAACCCGGACCACCCTCTCCACCACCTACTGCAGGGACAGACTGATCCAGCTCCGCTGTCACAGGACCGATACAGGAGAACATTCCTGCCCTCTGCTATAAGACTTTATAATAAATCACCTCTGGCCAAATCATCCTCCACATAACTACACACCGCTACACTGCTGTTTGCTGGGGTTGATGTTTGCACTATTCTATTTCATTGTATATACTGTGCATTTTTGTTGTTTTATCTTCTATATTCTATATTCTGATATTTAATATGACCTCTGTTATTCTATTGTATATATTGTGCATTTTTTAATACTTAATATTTGTGGTTACTCTGTTACTTTGCTTACTTGTATGTCTTGCTGCTGTAACGTACAGATTTCCCCTGGGGATGAATAAAGTACATATCTATCTATCTTAAAAAACAAAACTAGGTAAAAAAAAAGAAGAATCTACACTAAGCAAAACGCAAAAAATGTCAATGTCATAACTTCTTACATATCTTTCAACTTGAACTCTTACTACTACTACTAACTTCTGCTAGCTGCTACAGCCCAGTACATATATAATTTCTACTCTTTAACATTAGTTTGATTCTCATGATGTTCACAGTGAAAGTTGAATATTGAATATTGAATATTTAAAGTCTTTGATCTTTGTCCTCCGTGACTTAGAAACATTTTCCAGCAGTAAAATATTAAATGGTGTAATTTAACAATGAAGTTCGTCCTGACAGGAAGTCTCAGTTCTTCTGTTGTTGTCAACACTTCAAGATAAATGAATAAAGAAAGAAATGATTATATAAATAATGAAATGAATAAATACATGAATATATAATTAAATAGATATATAAATAAATGAATAAATGAATAGATTCAAAATTAATTAAATAAATAAATGAATAGATAATGAAATGAATAAATAGATGAATAAATAGATACATATATCATTCATATTTAAGAAAAGCACCATGAAGTCTCACCCGTGCGTCCCTCTGCTACACTCTGTCTGGAGGTATGTCCGGCTCTGACGCTGGTCAACACCACCCGGTACAGAGTTCCAGGTCTCAGACTCTGGAAGCTGATGCCGGTGGCATCGGCCCGCACGCTCTCGTTCTTGATGATGCTGCTGTCCTGGACCAGCAGGACGCGGTACGAGTCCAGGTCTCCGGAGGCTCGATCCCAGTGCGTCTGCAGGCTGTCGGTGCTGCCGAGGTTTGAGACCTGCAGCCTGGAGACCTGAGCCGGGCCTGAGAGGACACAGGAACACGTTACCGACTCCATCTTTGTGTCCCAGCAATCAGCTCGGTGGTTTGATACCCTGCAGATTCTTTTACAATAAACTAGAAACAAAGTGAGACAAACACAGTTTGAACTGGTGGCTGACTGGTTGGGTGTTGGAGCCGGACTAATGAATCAGACGTACTGGTCCAAGCGGTCACAGAGGTGGAGCTGGTCAGGTTACCACTGTTGGTCATCACAGTGACGGCGTAAAGGCGTGCTGAGGTCAGGGTGTTAAAGGTGCACTCTCTGGCCTCAATGGAGAGGATCCTCTGAGCCACAACGGTGGCGGGGTCCACCTGTCTGAGGACCACAGTGAAGCCGTCCCACTCACCGACCGGTGGACTCCAGAAGACGCTCACAGTAGTTTCATCAGCGTGACGGACGAGCAGCTGCTGGACGGGACGAGGGGCTGCAGGGACGTATAATAACTATTATTTAATATAAGAATCAATAATATAATTTATAACTTATTTGTGTTGTTTCTGACGAACAAACTTAAAGATAACAGAAGGTGTGAATGTGAACTCACGCAGTCGTCCGTGGCAGCGAGCCGTGTTACCCAGAATGCCGCTGTGAACCGTCACCTCTGCCCCGTAGAGTCTACCCGGCACCAGACTGGGGAGAGAGAAGAGGTGCTGTCTGCTCAGTTTACTGATGGTCTGGTTCACCAGAACCACCGAGCCATCCCTCAGCAGGACGCTGTAGTTCTCCCAGTCTCCTCTGGGGGGCGACCAGCTGAACCTCAGAGTCCTGATGTCACTGAGGGGCGTCATGGAGAGAGATGACACCGGCTGAGGGACTGAAACATGACGGGGAACTATCATTAAAACAAAGACTACAGACTGAAACGTGATGGGGAACTATCATTAAAACAAAGACTACAGACTGAAACATGATGGGGAACTACCATTAGAACAAAGACTACAGACTGAAACATGATGGGGAACTATCATTAGAACAAAGACTACAGACTGAAACATGACGGGGAACTATCATTAAAACAAGGACAACAGACTGAAACGTGATGGGGAACTATCTTTAACACAAAGACTACAGACTGAAACATGACGGGAACTATCATTAAAACAAAGACTACAGACTGAAACATGACGGGGAACTATCATTAAAACAAAGACTACAGACTGAAACATGATGGGGAACTATCTTTAACACAAAGACTACAGACTGAAACATGATGGGGAACTATCATTAAAATGAAGACTACAGACTGAAACGTGATGGGGAACTAGCATCAAAACAAAGACTACAGACTGAAACATGACGGGGAACTATCATTAAAACAAAGACAACAGACTGAAACATGATGGGGAACTATCATTAAAACGAAGACTACAGACTGAAACGTGATGGGGAACTATCTTTAACACAAAGACTACAGACCAACATGACGGGGAACTATCATTAAAACAAAGACTACAGACTGACACATGATGGGGAACTATCTTTAACACAAAGACAACAGACTGAAACATGATGGGGAACTATCATTAACACAAATACTACAGACTGACTGCATGAACCTGTACTAAGGATAAAGGTTCATGGTGTCCTGGTGTTTAAAACATGTACCTGTCCTGCCACTGGTCCTGGTCTCTGAGCTCTGTCCTCCAGCGGTGGTCCTGATACTCAGCTGGTAGCTGTGACCAGGGGTCAGACCATCAAAGACCACACGGGTGACGTTGGGATGCAGACGGAGCTCCTGGGGGGTCGAGTCCAGAGCCGACAGGGTCAATAGGTAGACGTCCACACCACCTTCAGGTGACCGCCAGGAGGCCTGCAGACTATCTGAGCTGTTGTTGTTGTCCAACCTTAGATCTGAGACCATTGCTGGGACTGCAAGGGGGGGGGGGGGGGTAGATTATAGGTATAAATAATATTTACAGTACATTGTAAATGTACTGTTTTATTTATTTATTGTCTTCACTTTAGGAAGATATTAACTGAGGGAGGTTTCAGTTAGATTAATAAAGTGAGAGGTTTATGTCAGATTATTATATATATGATATATATATATATATCATATATAAAGGTATATCTACCTGTGACCACCTGTTCGGAGGCGGCGCTCATCAGGCCAACGGCCTCTGTTACCACGGTGATGATGTACAGGGTGCCGGGCTGCAGGCCGTCCAGCTCAGCGGAGGTCACGGTGTTCGGCAGAGTGACGTTCTTCAACAGAACCCGGTCCGGATCCGTCAGCAGAACCCTGAATCGCTCGGTTCGACCTGGACCGACCGTCCAGGAAACATGGAGGCCGTCTGAGGACGAAGACGCTACCTGCAGGCCGAGGACAGACGACGGAGCTGGAGGACAGAGAAGGTTGTCATGAATCTCCTCTGACCTGAACTCATATTGTCTCAACTCAGCTGTATTTATAAAGCACCTTTCATACAGATTCAAACAGCACTAAGAAAATACATGAATCATTCAAAATAAACAATAAATAGCTTTGGCTAGGTTAAAAATGATAAAAAATAAAATGTTCGAATAAATAAAACAAAAATAGGCTCAAGAGATACAAATAGCAGGAAAACCAATGAATACTAACTAAAATGAGGTGTGTCTCACCTGTAGGTGCTGTCTTGTGGACAGGTGGAGCGCTCTTGCTCCCGGCTGAAGCCACCACACTGACGTTGTACAGAGTCCCGGGGACCAGAGAGCTGAAACCAGACTGGGGGATTGCAGAGTCCATGATTCTGGTCCTGAGCGTGGTTCCGGAGCTGGAGTCCTCCAGAGTCACATCATACCAGTCCACGTGACCTGCAGAACGAGACCAGGATACCCGCAGACCTGGAGAACCACCGTGGACCACAGACTGGCCTTTATACTGAGCCTGAACCTGGTCCAGCTGGACGTCCAACCGAGCCGGGCCGACCGGGTCTGAGACAAAACAGAAGGGGGCGGGGGGAATTTTTTATATATCTATAACATACAAACAGGCCTCAGAGAGATTTCATTGTGTTTGTGTGTGTGTGTGTGCGCGTGTGTGTGTGCGTGTACGTGTGCGTGTGTGTGTGTGTGTGTGTGTGTGTGTGTGTGTGAGACCGGTGAAGGTTGATAAGATTGTTTGAAAGACGTTTTAATGGAGCTGGACAGGAAACAGAGGGAGGGCCGGCACTGACACTGAACCGTGACCTGCTGTTCCTAATGTTTCCTCCCTGAGGAGACTCCACTTCCTAGAGCTCAACAATGTCCAACTTTAGAAACAAACAATGTCTAACTCTAGAAACAATGTCCAACTCTACACACACACAATGTCCAACTCTAGAAACAAACAATGTCCAACTCTAGAAACAAACAATGTCCAACACTAGAAACAATGTCCAACTCTACACACACACAATGTCCAACTCTAGAAACAAACAATGTCCAACACTAGAAACAATGTCCAACTCTACAAACACACAATGTCCAACTCTAGAAACAAACAATGTCCAACACTAGAAACAATGTCCAATTCTACAAACACACAATGTTCAACTCTAGAAACAAACAATGTCCAACACTAGAAACAATGTCCAACTCTACACACACACAATGTCCAACTCTAGAAACAATGTCCAACTCTACAAACACACAATGTCCAACTCTAGAAACAAACAATGTCCAACAGTAGAAACAATGTCCAACTCTACAAACACACAATGTCTAACTCTAGAAACACACAATGTCCAACTCTACAAACACACAATGTCCAACTCTAGAAACAATCTCCAACTCTAAAAACAATGTCCAACTCTAGAAACACACAATGTCCAACTCTAGAAACAAACAATGTCCAACACTAGAAACAATGTCCAACTCTAGAAACACACAATGTCCAACTCTAGAAACACACAATGTCTAACTCTAGAAACAAACAATGTCCAACTCTAGAAACAAACAATGTCCAACACTAGAAACAATGTCCAACTCTACAAACACAAAATGTCCAACTCTACAAACACACAATGTCTAACTCTAGAAAAAATGTCCAACTCTACAAATACACAATGTCCAACTCTAGAAACACACAATGTCCAACTCTACAAACACACAATGTCCAACTCTACAAACACATAATGTCTAACTCTACAAACACACAATGTCCAACTCTAGAAACACACAATGTCCAACTGTACAAACACACAATGTCCAACTCTAGAAACAAACAATGTCCAACTCTACAAACACACAATGTCCAACTCTAGAAACAATGTCTAACTCTGGAAACACACAATGTATGATTTCATAACAAGTAAAAGTACTAACACCACACTATGAAAATACTCCAGAACACATAAAAGCACTAACAAGCTAATTTGCTTCTTTAGATGTTATTGTTATTATTATCATTGTTATTATTGATATTATTGATATTACTATTATTATTATTATTAGGGCCCGAGCACCACCGTAGTCAGAGCGGAGGACCTATTGTTATTCTAATGTTTATTATTATTATTATTCTACCAGTTTCATTGCAAAAAGGAGGTGCTTGGGATACTGGAAACATTTTGAAATTTTGCACGCAAGCCAGAATTTGCGAAAATTGCAGTCTGATTGGGGTGTCCAATGAATGAAATATTGGCTCGATAGCGCCCCCTATTGAGTAGCCCCAACATTAGGTTTCACCTAGCTGTATGAAATTTGGTAGGTATGTGGATCGTGATGGGACGTACAAAATCCTCTTGGAATTTATCCCTAAACCAAACAGGAATCAGCCATTTTGAATTTGATGATGTTTTTGGACCATTTCAAGGAGCTCTACTTTAAGGAACTCCTCCTAGAGATTTAACCCGATCGACTTCAGACTCGGTCAGTATGCTCTTGAGACCTTGGCAGTGAAAAGTTACTCAAAGATCAAAAAGTTCAAAAAAGATCAAAAAGAACTATGTGTCCGTGGCGTGGCGTCAAAAAAACACCATTCGCCATGAAACAGGAAGTTGTTGTAACTCGGCCGTACATTGTCTAATCTGCTCCAAATCTCTCATATGTCATAACATCCTGACCCGGAACACATCTATAAGACAATTTAGAATCATAGTAATAGCGCCACCTAGTGGCAACTGGAAGTTGTAAGTTTTGTACTTTGACATCCTGCTCCTCACAGATTAATCAGATCCCTCTCAAATGTTGTCAGAACAACCTTAAGACCTTGATAATGCTTCATTGTGAAGATTGGTAACAGGAAGTTAAAGTCTTTATACTTTGGCTTGTTTCTCTTAGTAGGTAAATCAGATCAACATCAAGTTAGTTACACACAAATGTAAGAAGTTCATAATGCCAGTTCATGAAGCTTTTGATGTTTCGTCAAACGCCGTTGCCGTGGCGACGCAGTCTTCGTCATTTTGAGAGGCTAGAAATGCTCGAAACATAAGCAAACTTGGCACACAGATTTGAAGCCCAAAATCTAGTTGTATAATATGATTTTATTGGTTCAGAGGGACAAATCGGCTCAATAGCGCCCCCTACAAAATTTCGTCTGAGCAGCCCTCGCAGTACGTTTCACATAGATTTACTAAATTTGGTAGGCACATGTATCACATTTGGACTTAAAATAAAGTCTCTTGGGGCCATGCTCTAAACCCAACTGGAAGTCAGCCATTTTTTATTTTTTTAGAATTTCTAGTGTCGTTTTTGTCATTTCCAGGCGCTGTACTTTAACGAACTCCTCCTAGGGAAATAGTATTCGAATCAACTTCAAATTTGGTCAGTATAATCTAAAGAAGTTTGTGATGAAAAGTTACTCAAAGCTTGTTTCGTGAAAAGCCTTTGCCGTGGCGACGCATTCTTCGCCATGAAAAACGAAGGTATTTTTGAGGGGCTAAAATACTCAAAACATAATCAAACTTGTCACACACATTTAAAATCCTGAATGTAGTTATCTAATGTGATTTTAATGCTTCAGAGTGGCAAGTCGGCTCGATAGCGCCCCCTACAATATTTCTATGATGCAGCCCTCGCAGTACGTTTTACCTAGATGTATAAAATTTGGTAAGCAGATGTATCACATCTAAACTTAAAAAAAGTCTTAGGGGTCTAAGCTCTAAACCCAACCGGAAGTCAGACATTTTGAATTTTGTATGAATTTCTTGTGGTTTTTTTCCATTCCCAAGTGCTGTACTACGAACTCCTAGGGAATTAATCCGATCAGCTTAGAATTTGGTCAGAACAATCTAAAGACCTTAGCGATTAAAAGTTACTAAAAGCTTTAGGTTTCATTGAACAACATGGACGTGGTGTGATGGCCATTTTACATGGTTCGCCATCATCCATCAAGCTGTTGTAACTCGACTGTACTTTGTCAAAACTGTCCCAAACTTCACATGCTTGTTGACTGTCATGGCTTTAGGACTTCTGCATGCCAATATTAACTCATAGTCATAGCGCCACCTACTGATAAGCACGGACGTAAGCAGGATTCTATAAATACAGCGGCCCAAACACTGAACTTATTGAAAGGGTTTGTGGGCACACCATGAGAAAAAGACTTCTCTGATCTAAATATGTGCAAACTAAGATGCTTGGAGAGCAGAAATTGAATAAAAAAGGTTTCCAAATCGCGCTTGTACGTGGAGTTTTCATTCATATTAAATTGAATTGTTTTTGTTCGATTTGGAACAGGTCGTAATGTAAAGTAATTTCATGCAACGTGAAGTTTGTTTAATATAATCAAACTGCACCCAGACTAATTTATATGTTAGATTATTCTACATTGGCTCACCTTTTGGCTTAAATTTATTTCTTTATAAAAATATATATTTTTTTCCACATGGAACTATACATTCTCCTGTTTCTCCTCGACTCTTCCAGCTTTGAGTCACTCAGCAGCGATTGTCAGAGCTACCTGCACAAACAAACAAACGAGCTGCATTTACTCTGACAGTCTGTTATATTACGAACACTGAAGCTCGTTCACACACACTCAGTTTTTTGTCGATTTTTACAGGGTGATAATTATGATTGTATTCGGAGGTACACTCAAAACATTCGAGGCTTAAGACCTGGCAAAATGACCTGACTACGCCATTGGTCGACACAGGGAATACCGTTTAACTCGTGCACGCAGTGTATGATGGTCACAGAAATGCACGGCCGCATCACCCAGAGTCCTGCCAGTACCCTCGACGTGCGTCAATATGCAAGGGCCCGATCAATGCTGCATGCAGCTTTAATTATTATTGATATTACTATTATTTTCATATAAACTAACCTTTGAGAGACAGTTTGAACCTGACAATTAAAGACGTAACTTTTAGTTCAGAATGTCAAATTCATTTTCATGTCAAAGGAAACAGGAACTTCATATTTTATAATCATAATAAAGATATTTACACTCACCTGTGCGCACTGACAAGTGTCTCCTCTCTCCATCCTCATTGGACATCACCGTTAAACGGTACAAAGTCCCGGGATCCAGATCCGGGATCCGACAGGTGAAGCTGGTTCTGGACACTCCGTCCGGGTCACAATCAGAGACATCAGGCCAAGAGTCCTCATCAGAGAACAGGATGAAGGAACAGGAGACACCGGCAGTGGTGAACGTCACCTCGACCCAACTGGAGCTCGAGCTGACGTCAGTGACGTTTATGGAGCAGCAGGAAGCCTGAAGCAGAAAGTGACATCACCACAGGTGAGCCTAAGGGGACTGCATTTAATCAATTTAAGAATTAATTAAAGTTATCATTACTACCATTAATATTACTATCATAATAATAAGAATACATATTATTATTGTTATCAATAAAGGAATAAAGATATTATTAGTGTAAATATTATTGTTATTATTATCATTATTAATATTATTAGGGCCCGAGCACCGACGTAGTTGGAGCGGAGGACCTATTGTTATTCTAATGTTTATTATTATTATTATTATCGCGCGTGTTTCGTCACAAAAAGGAGGTGCTTGGGATACTGGGAATTTTTTTTTATTTGGCACGCAAGCCAGAATTTGCAAAAACTGCAGTCTGATTGGAGTGTCCAGCTGGGGTATGAAATATTGGCTCGATAGCGCCCCCTATTGAGTAGCCCCAACATTAGGTTTCACCTAGCTGTATGAAATTTGGTAGGTGTGACGGGACGTTCAAAAAATCCTCTTGGAATTTTTCACTAAACCAAACTGAATTTTATGACGTTTTTGGACCATGGCGTCATACTTTAACGAACTCCTCCTCGAGATTTAACACGATCAACTTCAGATTCGGTCAGTATGCTCTTGAGACCTTGGCAGTGAAAAGATAAGCAAAGATCAAAAAGTTATCGAACTATGTATCCGTGGCGTGGCGTCAAAAAAACACCATTCGCCATGAAGTTGTTGTGACGCGGCCGTACATTGTCTAATCTGCTCCAAATCTATCATATGTCATAACATCCTAACTTTGAAGACATCTATATGACAATTTTAGAATCGTAGCAATAGCTCCACCTAGTGGTGACAGGAAGTTATAAATTGTGTACTTTTACATCCTGCTCCTCACCGATTAATCAGCCAGTCAGCCATTTTTAATTTTTTATGAATTTCTAGTGTCGTTTTTGACATTTCCAGGCGCTGTACTCTAACGAACTCCTCCTAGGGAAATAATCGAATCAACTTCAAATTTGGTCAGAACAATCTAAAGACTGTTGTGATGAAAAGTTACTCAAAGCTTGTTATTTCCTGAAAAGACGTTGTCGTGGCGACGCATTCTTCGCCATGAAAGATTAAGGTGTTTTTGAGGGGCTAAAAATGCTCAAAACATAACCAAACACACATTTAAAATCCTGAATGTAGTTATCTGATATGATTTTAATGCTTCAGTGTGGCAAGTCGGCTCGATAGCGGCCCCTACAATATTTCGACGATGCAGCCTTCGCAGTAAGTTTCACCTAGATGTATAAAATTTGGTAAGCAGGTGTATCACATGTAGACTTAAAAAAAAGTCTTAGGGGTCTAAGCTCTAAACCCAACCGGAAGTCAGCCATTTTGAATTTTGTATGAATTTCTAGTGTCGCTTTTGCAATTTCCAGGCGCTGTGTATGATGGTCAGAGAAATGCATGACCGCGTCAACCAGAGTCCTGCCAGTACCCTCGACGTGCATGAAGTTGCGAGGGCCCGATCAATGCTACTTGCAGCTTTAATTGTTGTTATTATTCTGACATTATTCTTGATTGTCAGGTGTTTGAGGTTCAGGTATCATTACATCATCTTTTTCTGTGATAGAGGTTGATCAGGAATGCGGTGCCTCAAACATCCTGATAGTCTGAAACGTAACTCACCTCGTCTATGCTCCAAAATAAAAGTATCATGTAACATGTAACATGTTGTGGCGCATCTGATCATCACAGTCTTAAATCAGTCCGCTTAATTACCAAAAAATACAAACGGTGCATCCCCAGATCAGCTGGCACACCGAGAATATAAAGTTAGAAAAATGTGTCTCCAGTGATCCTCAGTGATCCTCATCTACAGACACATCTACAGACAGTTACTCCTCAGCTAATGGAGGCTGACTGCTGTTTTACATCACAGACGGATTAAAATATCTGGAGCTTCTTTATCACACATCATTCTCCAGATTTCTTCTTCACATTCACCAAACCGTGGACTTCATCTTTAAACTTTCACTGTGAACAGAGATCGACTCCCTGCCTTCCTTTCTGACTTTCTCTGACGACCTGCAGCATCAAACTGAGCCCCATCAATCAGAACCCACTATTGTTGTGGTGGAATAGGAGTTATCCAATCAGGAAGCAGCCTCAGATCCCCAGAACGAAATAAGAAATAATCTCATCAAACTTCATAATCCAGGTGAAGATTTGATGAACAGCTGAAGGTTTGTAAACATGAAATAATTGAATAATAGCAGTAAACACAAATTTAACTGTAAAGCAACAAGAACACTTACAGGTGTAGTGGTGGTTGATGCTAAAGTCGTGGGCTGAGGTGTCGTTGTAGTCGAAGGAGGAGTTGTGGTCATTCTAGTTGTTGTTGGAGCAACAGGTGTTGTACTAGCTGTACTGGTTGTACTGGTTGTGGTGGTGGGTTGTGTGGTTTTGATGCTTGTTGTCATGGCTGTGGTCGTCATGGTTGTAGTGGACGTAGGTATTGTTACAGAGGTGGTTGTGGTTGTGGTTGGAGTTGTGGTTGTGGTTGGAGTTGTGATTGGAGTTGTGGTTGGAGTTGTGGTTGTGGTTGGAGTTGTGGTTGGAGTTGTGGTTGTGGTTGGAGTTGTGATTGGAGTTGTGGTTGGAGTTGTGGTTGTGGTTGGAGTTGTGGTTGGAGTTGTGGTTGGAGTTGTGATTGGAGTTGTGGTTGGAGTTGTGGTTGTGGTTGTGGTTGGAGTTGTGGTTGTGGTTGGAGTTGTGGTTGTGGTTGGAGTTGTGATTGGAGTTGTGGTTGGAGTTGTGGTTGGAGTTGTGGTTGTGGTGGGTTTGGTTGTGGTTGTGGTTGAGGTGGTGATCCTTCTTGGTGACACCACCCCAGCTGTTGGAGATGTCGATAGAGGTCCTTCAGTCACTGAGACTTTCGGATGAACAGTCAAGACAGTCGAGACAGTCGGCAGCGGCATGGTTATTGTGGGTGTTGTTTGGGAAATGGTCGGCGGAGGTTTACGAGTTGATGGAGGATGAATCTCCAGGATGGAGGTAGACGTCATATCTGCTGTTGAAGGCACACAAGCAGTCGTAGGAGGAGATGTAGTGGTGGTAGAGGAAGCTGAAAGATTTTTGTCAGTAATTGAATGTGTTGTATAAGTTGTATCTTGGTTTGACTCAGTTTCAGAAACCGCAGATAAACCAACAATAGCATCAGAGGTGACCGGAACCTCAGAGTTGACCTCAGACGTGGTGGTGACCTCAGACGAGACGTTGACCTCAGACGAGACATTGACCTCAGACGTGGTGGTGACCTCGGAGGAGACGTTGACCTCAGACGAGACATTGACCTCAGACGTGGTGGTGACCTCGGAGGAGACGTTGACCTCAGACGTGGTGGTGACCTCGGAGGAGACGTTGACCTCAGACGAGACATTGACCTCAGACGTGGTGGTGACCTCGGAGGAGACGTTGACCTCAGACGTGGTTGTGACCTCGGAGGAGACGTTGACCTCAAACGAGACATTGACCTCAGATGTGGTGGTGACCTGGGAGGAGACGTTGACCTCAGACGTGGTGGTGACCTCAGACGTGGTGGTGACCTCGGAGGAGACATTGACCTCAGACGTGGTGGGCACCTCGGAGGTGCCCTGAAGGTCGGTTGTCTCTGAGGAAACTGTGGAGGAAACCAGAGTCACAGCTGCAGTTTCAGACTCAGGATCATTGCTTATTGAGGACGAGGACGCAGTAGAAAAGTCTTGGTGTTCTGACGTCATCCCGGCTTCGGTCCTGAGTTGAAGAACATTTGTAGCTGACAAACTCTCCGAACCGTCAGCGGATCGGACTGAGGTGAACTCAGCCGGACTCGAGGAAACAACATGTTCCCCGGTTGGAGCTGACAGCTCTGTGACTGAAGTTGAAACATCAGGTTTAAAGTCTGTAGTTTCCGACCTCCTTGTTCGAGGTTTGGTGATGTCGTTCACATACGTTGAGGCTCTGTTACTAGTTGAACTGAGGACTTCTGAGGATGTGATTTCTCTGGTGGTCCGGTGGGTTTTTACTGTGTCAGGACTTGTGATGGTGAAGACGGTGCTGGAGAGTCCCAGTGGTTTCAGTGTGGATGAATAGAAGATGGAGACAGAAGTGGAGTCTGAAAAATTAGGAGAAAAGGACTTTAATGGCAATAAAAAAATCTACAAACTAAAACATAAAGAGGAACCTGAACCACAGTGAGGCGGCCCGGATCCCCCTGAGATCCACGACACGGGATAAAACCACCGATCGTCCTTTAAGTTCTCGACACGACGTCTGTCTTTGATATTGAGTCGTCTAAATTCATATGATTTGAATTGTTCTCGAAACAACAGCAGCGTGTCTCTATGGATGTTAAAGTACAGAGCAGATAAATACGTATTATTAGGAAGTAAAACCTGTTACTCCGACATTCTACTGTTTTTGTTTTTATCAGGAATATAGTTGTTCATTATTTCTGAATCATTGTCAAGTGACTGAACCAATAAAGTGCTGATGGAGGGTAGAAAGTGATGTTTTTATGCTTCAGTGCATCTGACTTTGGAAAGACAGCTTTATTTTCACCTGTTTATGTTTTACAATGTTGAAAAGCATTAAAAAACGTGTTTCCTGATAGGGCTGAGCTTTTCAGAGACAGTAAGCCAAAATCACTTCCTTTGATCTTTGTCTTACTTTATCAGAATCAGAATCAGAATCAGAATCAGCTTTATTGGCCATGTATGTGTGCGCATACATGGAATTTGACTCCGGTTACACATTACTCTCATCGTACATACACACATATGAAATATGTACAATAAACAAGAGAAATATAAGAAAAACAAGGACATTTAACAGCTATATACAATATAAGAATAAATATCCCAAACAAAAAGTGAATATATATATATATATAATACAATAGTGCAAACAGAGGTAGTAGTGCAATATTACTTATTAATTGTTCATCAGAGTGACGGCCATTGGAATGAAGCTGTTCCTGTGTCTGGTGGTCTTGGCGTACAGAGCCCTGTAGCGCCTACCAGAGGGGAGGAGTTGAACAGCTTGTGTCCAGGGTGTGAAGGGTCTGCAGTGATCTTTCCAGCCCGTTTCCTGACTCTGGAGGTGAACAAGTCCAGGATGGAGGGCAGGCTGGAACCAATGATCCTCTCTGCAGACCTGACAATCCGTTGCAGTCTGTTTCTGTCCTGTTTGGTGGCCGATCCAAACCACACAGTGATGGAGGAGCAGAGAACAGACTGGATGATGATGGAGTAGAACAGGATCAGCAGCTCCTGAGGCAGGTTGAACTTCCTGAGCTGGAGCAGGAAGTACAACCTCTGCTGGGCCTTTTTCCTGATGGTGTCGATGTTGGGGGCCCACTTCAGGTCCTGGGAGATTGTGGATCCCAGAAACTTGATGGTCTCCACAGCGGACACAGTGTTGTTGAGTATGGTGAGGGGGGGTAGTGTTGGGGGGCTCCTCCTGAAGTCCACTGTCATCTCCACAGTATTGAGCTTGTTCAGCTCCAGGTTGTTCTGACCACACCAGAGGACCAGCTGTTCAACCTCCCATCTGTACGCAGACTCATCACCGTCCCTGATGAGGCCGATGAGCGTTGTGTCGTCTGTGAACTTCAGGAGTTTAACAGACGGGTCCTCTGAGGTGCAGTCGTTGGTGTAGAGGGAGAAGAGCAGGGGGGAGAGCACACACCCCTGGGGGGCGCCAGTGCTGATAGAACGGGTGCTGGACCACATCCCTGGGGGGTGCCAGTGCTGATAGTCCGAGTACTGGATTTGGTTTTTCCCAGCCTCACCTGCTGCGTCCTGTCAGTCAGGAAGTTAGTGATCCACTGACAGGTGGAGGCTGCACAGTGAGCTGGCAGAGTTTGGGTTGGAGTATCTCTGGGATGATGGTGTTGAACGCTGAGCTGAAGTCCACAAACAGAACCCTTGCATATGACCCTGGGGAGTCGAGGTGTTGCAGCATGTAGTGCAGTCCCATACTGACTGCATCATCCACCGACCTGTTTGCACGGTAGGCAAACTGCAGGGGGTCCAGCAGGGGTCCTGTGATGTCCTTCAGGTGGGTCAACACCAGTCTCTCAAAGGATTTCATGACCACAGACGTCAGGGCGACGGGCCTGTAGTCATTTAATCCTGTGATGGAGGATTTCTTGGGAACCGGGATGATCGTGGAGCGTTTGAAGCAGGAGGGGACTTCACACAGCTCCAGTGATCGGTTGAAGATCTGTGTGAAGATGGGGGCCAGCTGGTCAGCACAGACTTTCAGGCAGGAGGGGGACACACCGTCTGGGCCCGGAGCCTTCCTGATCTTCTGTCTGTGGAAGAGCTGACCCACATCCTCTTCGCAGATCCTCAGTGCATAAACTGTACTTTGTAAATGTCTAAGAGTTCCAAACCAGTAATACATTCGAACTAACCAATCAATCAACCAACACTGCTCTTCTAATTATTACATGTGTACAACATTAACAATGTACTTAAGTACCGCTGTACCTTCATTGACCTGCTTCTTGGCAAGAGCTGTATTCTCCAGTTTTTAAAGTATTAGAATGTCTTCTGTCTTTATAATCAGAGCAATGGAATAGGAATTTATCAGCAGGAGAAATGTGAGTATTGATCCAGACCAAACTAGATTAAACTATATCAAATTAATACAACAAAGTAGCTTCACAAACATGCAGCATCGTACTTTGGTCTGGCTTTAATCTGTACCGGTTGGTTACAGAAGCTTTAGGTTTACTGGCAATAGAAAACAGAAGGAGGGGCTCATTACCATCAGTTAAACCACATAGTGACTTAATAATAATTTATGTTAAACTCAGAGGAGAGATGAACAGAAACATGTTGGCTCAGACTCTGACAGGAAGCACAGCGCTGACGTTTTTCCTGTCTGACTGAGTGAACTAACAATGACAGGAAGTGTGAACTCACTGACTTCCTGTTGAGAGACACTGACGTTTAGCAGGTAGCCTGTCAGGTAAACTTCAGGGTCTCACTTTAGTGTTTCACAAAGACAAATTAAAGTAATGAGAGATTGAGACAGGAAGTGATGTCATGACGTCAACTCTCTGAACAAGATTTAAGTCAACCTAAACTTATATGACTCTTTATCACTTTATCTTTAGATATTATTAATATTCACAACATCTCATCAGTGGTGGAAGAAGATCTTTAACCTCAGTAAAAGTACTAATACCACAGTGTAGAAATACTCTGTCTCTAGTAAAATCATATTTCAGTAACACGTACAAAAGTATCAGCATCAAAATATACTTAAAGGTACAAACATAAAAGTACTCATTATGCAGAACAATGTGTATTATATGATTGTCATATACTTATTGATGCATTAATATGATCATCACTTTAAAGGCGGAGCTCATTTTATTGGCTTTATATACTGCTGGTAGTTTAATCTGTAATGATACATCATCATTTACTGGTTGATTATGTTTTGTTTTAATAATCTGAGTTACTTTACAGATTAAGATGATGATTTCTACGTCTAAACCTTCTACCTGTCTCTTAGACCTCATCCCGACTAGGCTGCCTAAAGACGTTTTACCGTTAGTTAGCACGTCTTTATTAGATAGGTTTATAGTTAAGGCTGGCTCAGGTTTATAGTTAGGGCTGGTTCAGGTTAATAGTTTGGGCTGGTTCAGGTTTATAGTTAGGGCTGGCTCAGGTTTATAGTTAGGGCTGGTTCAGGTTTATAGTTAGGGCTGGCTCAGGTTTATAGTTAGGGCTGGTTCAGGTTTATAGTTAGGGCTGGCTCAGGTTTATAGTTCAGGCTGGTTCAGGTTTATAGTTAGGGCTGGATCAGGTTTATAGTTCGGGCTGGTTCAGGTTTATAGTTAGGGCTGGTTCAGGTTAATAGTTTGGGCTGGTTCAGGTTTATAGTTAGGCTGGTTCAGGTTCATAGTTAGGGCTGGTTCAAGTTTATAGTTAGGGCTGGTTCAGGTTTATAGTTAGGGCTGGTTCAGGTTTATAGTTAGGGCTGGCTCAGGTTTATAGTTAGGGCTGGTTCAGGTGTATAGTTAGGGCTGGTTCAGGTTTATAGTTAGGGCTGGATCAGGTTTATAGTTAGGGCTGGTTCAGGTTTATAGTTAGAGCTGGTTCATGTTTATAGTTAGGACTGGTTCAGGTTTATAGTTAGGGCTGGTTGAGGTTTATAGTTAGGACTGGTTGAGGTTTATAGTTAGGGCTGGTTCAGGTTTATAGTTAGGACTGGTTCAGGTTTATAGTTAGGGCTGGTTGAGGTTTATAGTTAGGACTGGTTCAGGTTTATAGTTAGGGCTGGTTGAGGTTTATAGTTAGGACTGGTTGAGGTTTATAGTTAGGGCTGGTTGAGGTTTATAGTTAGGACTGGTTGAGGTTTATAGTTAGGGCTGGTTCAGGTTTATAGTTAGGACTGGTTGAGGTTTATAGTTAGGACTGGTTGAGGTTTATAGTTAGGGCTGGTTCATGTTTATAGTTAGGGCTGGTTCAGGTTTATAGTTAGGGCTGGTTCAGGTTTATAGTTAGGGCTGGTTGAGGTTTATAGTTAGGGCTGGTTCGGGTTTATAGTTAGGGCTGGTTCAGGTTTATAGTTAGGGCTGGTTCGGGTTTATAGTTAGGGCTGGTTCAGGTTTATAGTTAGGGCTGGTTCAGGTTTGCCTTGGACCAGCCCCTAGATCTGCTGCTATAGACCCAAACTGCTGGAGGACTTCCTATGATACACTGAGCTCCTCTCTCCTCTTCTCTCTCTTCTTCTGTATGAATTCATGTCCCATTAATGGGTCCTGGTTTTATCTGGACCCTGGTCCTGCTGACACCCACTGCTACTATCATTATTCAGTGTGGCTTTGTAGCACAAAGGCAGTAAAACTGCCTGTGCCAAAGCACACTGTATATTATCCATCGGGCTTAATCATAATAATCACTAGAAAATTCCTAAAGAAATTTTGCGCTTCTCCTCACACAGCGTTGCCAACAGTGGCGTGAAAAATACATCAAAACGTGCGGGCTGATCGGGAATAGTGTGCTATCTATTTTCCGGAGAGATTCGCCTAGCGGTTTTCCCGAAAATTCCCGAAAATCCCAAAAAACTGAGAAAAATCGCCCCATTCACTTGAATGGGGTTTCGGCGTGAAGAGAGCTAAAAAAACACTTAACTTTGGGCCCATATTGACTAGCCGTACATTAACGTAGAAACATGATTCTAAGTTTAAAACGTAGACAAAACGCTGCACTTTATTGAGCCAAAGGGACATTTTGATAGCTAGCACAGTTTTCATGAAGTCACAGATTAAGTTTCAGGAAAATGTTGGGTCTGTTTCAGATTTTATAATGGGTGTGTATTGCACGGCTCATTAAGAGCTAGAGTGCGAGCATAACTGTCAGAGTGGAGCGGAGCAGGAAAATATTCTGTGATTTTTCCAAACAAATTGCTCCAGCTCCCACAATTTGTACTCTTTATACACCATTTATGTCCCAAAAGCTTGGAAATGTTGTGCTGGTCGCAGTAAAGTGTCTGTGGAATCCAACGGACTTACACATTTGGCTCAAGGAGCCGCAGAGCGACATGAATTCCAACCAACTGCTCCATTAGACTCCATGTTAAATCTCACCACTCATTTCTCAAAGAAAGCAAATGGTACCAGTTTTGTCTATTGCTCTGGAGCTCACATTTTTAACACCACAAACATAAAAAACACATCAGCGCGTTCAGCAGAGTCTTATCTTTCTCACGGTATCCATATTTTGGCACTCAGACTTTTTGTTAAAAGGAGGCAGGGGTTTTGTTCAAAATCACTGTTTACTGCAACGTTTCTTAATCAGTCTGCCTCTAACACCAGGTGCGTCCTCGCCATCGCAACCAGTTACACACATGCATGCAGGCTCTCTCTCTCTCTCTCTCTCTCTCTCTCTCTCTCTCTCTACACACACACACATGACATGGAAGCATGGACCTCCTGTCTGTCTGTCTGTCTCTGTCAGTCTGTCTCTGTCTGTATCTCTCTGTCTGTCTGTCTCACTCACTCACTCTGTCTCTCTCTATCATACAGTCATTCAGGTTTTAGATATATTTAGAGAACCCCCCCCCCCCCCCTCCCATTTCAAAATAAAAGCCCCAGAGAGTGAATTCTAACTGGAATGCTTGTGATGAAGCCTGTCATTTAATAACCTTTGTGTTTGTGTGTCAAACATTATGAATATGTCTCCTCTCCCCCTCTCTCCCCCACCCAGTCCCACCCTTTCAAAATAAAAGCCCCATAGAGTAACTGTATCTTAACATGAAGCTCAGAATGAGGTTTGTACAGAAATGATGGGAGCGTCAGCTCCCATCATTTCCAAAGGCTTCTCAAACAAAGATGTACATGTCCAGTACAGAAATGACGGGAGCCATTTGTGGACTGTCCATCACGAATACAAGATTAAATTCCAAGAGTATGAATCTAAAATGCAGAAAAGAGAGAAGCGATATCTCAATGAACCTTAACGATACTACCGGTAACATCAGTGTGTGTATATATTGCGACGTCTTCGGGCAGTAGAAGCCACACTGTCAAAATTTCTTGTGAAATTTTCTAATTATTATTATTAGTCACTTTTCTATTTCCGATACCATTACTTTTGTTGTCATTATAATTCTTCTATATCCACTGCTGCTGTTATTACTAGTAGTCATAATGTTTCCATCATTATTATACTTAATAATACTCTAATTATATGAATAATTTCTGTCATTGAATGTGTTGTAACTCTGTTATGTTCATTCTGTACACATGACATCTATCACACTTCATCCTGATAGAGGATGATGATGATCCCTCCTCTGTTTCCTGTACCGATGAGAGGGTCACAGGTCAGACGATGTTGCATGTATACAGATTGTAACTCTGAGTTAAACTTTTGATTTGTGATTTTGGGCAATCCAATCCAATCCAATCCAATTCAATTCAATTCAATTCAATTCAATTCAATTGGATTGAAAGTAGTGCAGTAAGTATATATATATATATATATATACTTACAGACCCTGGAGTACACTGTGACATCACTGTTGGGTGTGGCTACAGGTTATAAACGTGAAGGTGTCTCCTGGTTCTTGTCACCTGTTTGAGGACATAACGATATTATCCGCTGAGTCCCTCCTGAGTCCACATCGTACTTCCTCCACTCTGAAGCCGGCAGATTTTCTGCAATCACGACTCGTGATCCCTGTTTCTTCAGGTACAGGTGAGTCTCAGCCAATCCCAGAGCTCCGTTGGTGTCGTCGCAGCTCCATGGCGGCGCTCCGCTGCAGTCGCTGAGTTTGGCAAGGCGGTCATGGAGCGGCAGGTTGGGGGAGGGGTCAGTCCAGAGACACCTGGAGGACTGAGTGTGAACCAGCCGGGCCTCGCCCAGCCACGCCCACTGCTGGGCGGGGTTAGTGACATCACAACGTCCCAGGAGCACCGCCTGACTCTGGGCGAAGAGACACAACCTCGTCGGAGTCGAGATGATGAGGAAACCAGCTGAGAGACGAGTTGACAACAAATCAAAGGTTATTAAAAGTTTCTATAATGATATAAAAAGAGTGTCTGTGTCTTTAAAGGGTCACTAATGAGACTTTTGTTTGTGCACAAATTAAATGGTGGTTTGTTGTAATAATGTGAACTGAACCTTTAAACGAACACATGAATGAGTTTTATATGAATGTTGGTAACGTTTTCTGGACATTGACAACTTCGTAGAGTAACTCATAATCATATCATAATGCATTATAATATGATTATGATACATTGTAAAAAGGATTATAATGTGTTTCAACTATGGGAATTATAACAGCAACAAATAATTATGAAGTAATATGATAGTTGAAACTATTCCTTTCTGTAATAAGAAGAAATTTATTTACTGTGGGCATATATGTATACATAAAAAAGTATATATTAATATATGTATTTATACATATATATATATATATATACATGACATATATAAATATATATCTTTTCTATCATATTATTATTATTTTAATGTGGTTAATGGTCAAGATGTTTGTGGACATTTTACATTTTTATCTTCATCTTCTTCTTTATTGTTTATAAAGCACTTTGTAACAGCACAAAGAATCAGTTTTATCAGTATTAGTGGTAGAAGTAGTGCTCTCGCTCTTATTATTATTAAGTATTATTTTGATTTCTGTGTACTTTATTTGAGCGTTTTCATTTTCTGCAGCTTTATACTTCTACTTCACTGCATTTCACAGGTAATAAAGTAAACTTTGTATTTATTTACTTAAGTATCAAGTAAATGAGTAAAAGAAGTCAAAGTACTTCTTTCATCATAGTGTTTCATTGATAATAAAACATAACTTCAATCCATTCATTTAGATATTATTAATATTCAAACTGCTGCCATCTCATCAGTGGTGGAAGAAATACTCTTTTAATAAAGTACTAATACCACAGTGTAGAAATACTCTGTTAAGTACAAGTCCTGCATTCAAAATCTTACTTCAGTAAAAGTATTATCATCAAAATGTACTCAAAGTACCAAAAGTAAAAGTACTCATTATGAAGAGTGATATAAATATATACTGTATATATACAAATATTATATTATAATTATTGATTTGTTTGGGAAGATGGAACAATATCACTGTGTATTATTCTTAATGATGCAGCAACAGACTTAACACTGAATCTAAATGATTTATCAGAAAAAGAGCTCTTATTATAAAAATATAGTTTTATTCATTTCTTTGGTGAACAAACAGACAAAAGTTAATCAGGTACTCTGGTTGTTCAAAATCATTTTGAAAGAAGTTTGTCGATCACACGGATCATCAGATCCTGATCCTGATCCTGATCCAGACCACCAACACCATCACATCATCAGAGCAGTACTTACACACACAGCTGGATCTCAGTAGAATGAATAAAAGCAGAACCGGGGCGTCCATGTTCCTTCATGCGTCCTCCAGCTTCAGATGAGCCAAACAGAGGAGCTGAAGGGAAGTCAGTGTATGTGGGGAGGAAAAAGTCAGCGAGCAGCGTTTCCTCCTATTCAATTGTTGTGGAGGTTTCACGGTGAAGGAGTTGTCGGAAATACCAGAGAACATCCTCCATGTTCAGTTCTAATAAACCTCCAGCAGGAAGAGGAGGAGCAGCCAAGATACTTTATGTGGAGACAAATATGTTCAGTTATTAGAAATCATCATAATAATAATAATAGTTCACAAAGAGCTCATGTCTTCAATTATTTAGCTTAAACCACATTTAATAAGACACAGTCATGGTCAACGTTGTGACTTTGTGACGTTGTGACATTGTGACTTTGTGACTTTGTGACGTTGAGACGTTGTGACTTTGTGACTTTGTGACGTTGTAACTTTGTGACGTTGAGACGTTGTGACTTTGTGACGTTGCGACTTTGCACCGTTGCGACGTTGAGACGTTGTGACGTTGTGACTTTGCGACGTTGCGAATTTGCGACTTTGCGACTTTGCGACGTTGCGACGTTGCGACGTTGCGAATTTGCGACTTTGAGACTTCGAGACGTTGCGAATTGGAGACGTTGCGACGTTGCGACGTTGCGACTTTGCGACGTTGCGACTTTGCGACGTTGCGACTTTGCGACGTAGCGACGTAGTGACGTTGAGACTTTGCGACGTGAATTTGTGACGTTGTGACGTTGTGACGCTGAGACTTTGTGACTTTCAGACGTTGAGACGTTGTGACTTTGTGACGTTGTGACGTTGAGACTTTGTGACGTTGAGACTTTGTGACTTTGAGACGCGACGTTGCGACGTTGCAAATTTGCGACGTTGCGACGTTGCGAATTTGCGACTTTGAGACTTCGAGACGTTGCGAATTTGAGACGTTGCGACGTTGCGACATCGCGACGTTGAGACGTTGCGACTTTGCGACGTTGAGACTTTGCGACGTTGCGACGTAGCGAAGTAGCGACGTAGCGACGTAGCGACTTTGTGACGTTGAGACTTTGCGACGTTGCGACGTAGCGACGTAGCGACGTAGCGACTTTGCGACGTGAATTTGTGACGTTGTGACGCTGAGACTTTGTGACTTTGAGACGTTGTGACTTTGAGACGTTGTGACTTTCAGACGTTGAGACGTTGTGACTTTGTGACGTTGTGACGTTGAGACTTTGTGACGTTGAGACTTTGTGACTTTGAGACGTGACTTTGCGACGTTGCGACTTTGCGACGTTGCGACGTTGTGACGTTGAGACTTTGCGACTTTGCGACGTTGCGACTTTGAGACTTTGCGACGTTGAGACTTTGCGACGTTGCGACTTTGCGACGTGAATTTGTGACGTGACGCTGAGACTTTGTGACTTTGAGACATTGTGACTTTCAGACGTTGTGACTTTCAGACGAGACGTTGTGACTTTGTGACGTTGAGACGTTGAGACTTTGTGACTTTGAGACGTTACTTTGCGACGTTGCGACTTTGCGACATTGCGACGTTGAGACTTTGCGACTTTGCGACGTTGCGACTTTGAGACTTTGCGACGTTTAGACTTTGCGACATTTAGACTTTGCGACGTTTAGACTTTGCGACGTTGCGACTTTGCAACGTTGAGACTTTGTGACGTTGTGACGTTGTGACTTTGTGACGTGACGTTGAGACTTTGTGACTTTGTGACGTTGCGACGTTGAGACTTTGTGACTTTGAGACTTTGTGACTTTGTGACGTTGTGACGTTGAGATTTTGTGACTTTGTGACGTTGTGACGTTGAGACTTTGTGACTTTGAGACGCTGTGGCGTTGTGACGTGTAATGTAATGTGGTGTGATATGATAAATGAGTTTATATCTGTATTATTATTATCGTTTTGGGTATTTGTTTGTGTTATTTTAGAGACTTGGTTTGCATATCATGTTACCCTCCACCTTTAGCTGTTCGACTCCCCCCCCCCCCCCCCCTCCTTTCACTGACATCCTGTCCTAGACAGGAGGAGAAGGAGGAAGAGGAAAAGGAGGAACATCTCCTCCACCCTCTACATCCTGACTGCAGTCTTCACACTGAACAAATACAACAACCTGAAGTTCACTTCAACACGGTACAAGAATATTTCACTGAAATACAATCTTTCAAAATAAACTTTCAAAATAAACTCAGCGCAGCATCTTTTTCATTTTAATGAATAAACGTCCAACCTGTTCCTTCAATACAAAACTAAACACATGAACAATTCTCCTCGGAAAATGTTCTACTAATATACATGAAACAATTCAACTCGTTCAGTATGAAATCCTTCACTAGATATATTTACTCAAGCACTGCAATACAAGTTTCAGGTACTTGTACTTACAATTTGTGTTACTTTATACCTTTACATCTGTACTACAATTATCTGACAGCTTTAGCTATTTGTTACTTTCACAGAGGTAGGTTTTACACACAAAATGTGTGATGAACGTGTATAAATACTGTATTGTTCCAAATGTATCTACAGTATATAAAAACATACAAGGTAAGTAAAAGTATCTTCACCTTAAGCAGCTACAACATTGCAACTTTAATGCATCTAATAATATAATATATCATATATGTGGTCGCTCACTTTCACAGCTTTGCATTTAAATTAAAAGCAACAGGAAGTTCAAACCCTTGACCTTCAGATTAAAAGTCTCTCTGCTCTGCTGTAAAATAGATAAACATAAAATAACATATCAGACATCAGACAGTGATGGAGCTGAAGACTAATCAGATACAACGTAAACTGTCAGAATCAAGACGATCAGAAACTCTTCTCTTCTGTGAGTGTGTTGTGTACAAATGTGTATTAGTACAGTGTGTGTATTAGTACAGTGTGTGTGTACAGTATGTGTGTATTAGTAGTGTGTATTAATAGTGTGTTTATTAGTACAGCGTATTAGTACAGTGTGTGTATTAGTAGTGTGTACAGTGTGTATTAGTACAGTGTGTGTATTGTATGAGGTCCTCACCTCTGTTGAAAAGTGATGACAGAAGCCCCGCCCTCTTCAGGAAGTGTTTCTGTGTCACCTCAACAAACTGAGTTGTATTGATAGTAAATTTTTCACAGGCTCAGTCATGTGTGTGTGTGTGTGTGTGTTTATAAAACCTTACAACCCACCAATGAAATATAGTATGTAATATATACATGCAGGGCTGCTCTTCCAGCTGTAAAGCTGCTGTCTGCTGGACTAGAAGCTGTTATGTTTGTTCTCTCCTCATCACAGTTCAAGGCCTCCGTCTGTCCTCAGAGGTCAGGCTGAGGGAGTGTCTCACTGCAGAGGAAGAGCTTCATGACTGTGTGTGTGTACTTTGTTGAGCTTCATCTGAATAGTTTGTTTCTTATTGTGTTAAACATTAAAATCTAATCGTAAAATTTCAGTCTCACAATGACTCACTGTCTCTTTAACTCGTTGACTCATTTCCTGTTTACCTCTCAATCATCTGCCGCCTCTCTTCTCTCTGGAGCCACACTGCAACGTGAGGTTTATAATATAACCAGCTTACTTCATATAATAGATTTTACTACATCGGCTCACTTCTTAGTCTGAATTTAGTTCTCTACAAAAACATTGATTTATTATTTAACACATGCAACTGTTCGCCATTTCTCCTCTAATATTTCCACTTGGAGTCACTCAACAGTGACTGCTATTCACCACTTAACTGGATCATGTGTCCTTGTGGAACCAATTAAGCTGAATATTCAAAAACATGTCACATCATTATTGTATAACAAATAAAAAAGCAAAGGACCTAGGACACCACAGTTCATTTCTAGCCTCAGATAGAGTTCTGTTAGTATCAACTCTTTGACACCCATCATACAAAAATGACTGAATCTACTCACACGCCATCATACAGAAACCCGAAGCGTTTAGTCTTAGGCAGTAGATTATAACTGTGTCCAACAGCACCATCACAAAGAATCGACCCAAATGAATGAGCGTGTTTGTTGTGGGACTCTTTCAAATCAGACTGCATGTAATGCAACACATCTGAATGAAGCCGTTAACCTGATGGACACGTTAACTTACTTCAGGTTTATAGTTAGGACTGGCTCAGGTTTATTAGTAGTTTCCATCACATTACTCTCATTAATGAATCGTCTCTGTCATATGCATTGCATGTGTTGTAACCGTTATGTTGTTCGTTCTTACACACTTCATCCCGATGGAGGACGAGGATGATCCTCTGTTCATCTCTGACGTCTCTTCTCTACCGACGTCGTATGTTTACAGATAGAGTTAACTCATCAGTTTACTGTAGTTTACCGGATGGACATGTTAACCAAAGTAAAGACACAATAACACTTCAGGAGACATTTCTTATTTCTTTATAAAATAATTTAATAACATTTCAATCCAACATGTAGAAAACAACAGTGGAATGACTTCTCTCCTCTCGAATACTCTTTAAATCATTATATGGTAGAACTTTGACAAAAAGAAAAAACAAGGGAGCACGATAGCGAGTCCTGCAGAGTCCTGCAGCTGGTTCAGTCTCTGTGGCTCAGAGTCTCTCAGACGGACCAAATAGAAAAGATTCAGTTTGTCTGCTTCTGTTTTAGTTTGATCACTTTAACAAAATAATCTTGTTTCCTCAGGAGACAAAGAAAAGACAACGTGCAGATGTTGCAGCATCGCTACAGGAGGGAAAACATCCTCTAAATACACGGGGGGGGGGGGGGGGGGGGGGGGCCCCCCAGGTAAAATCAAATGGGAGGAAATGAAGTCCAAATGAAAGGTGACAGAAACAAAACAGGGAGGACATGAATAAACAGTGTGTCACTCAGCAGGTCCATACTTACGTACATGATGTGATATAAGCTGGTGTCCCACAGGTGTGGGGGGGGGGGGGGGCGTCTGTCTTACCTCGTCTGAATCGTTCACTGTTTATTTCTACTGTCTGAGTTACGATGCGAGTGTCACTGCTCTTCTGTCTCTGGAGAAGCTACTAAACTGAGCCGCTCAATGAGACTCACTCCCACCTGTTGACACCTGTCCACCAGCCTCCTCAGTCGGTCCGAGACTCCTCCCTCTGCTGCTTCAAACAGCAGGCGCTGTGGGGGGGGGGGGGGGGGGGGGGGGGTAGACGACAAGAGAGGGAGAGACGGGGGGCAAAGACAGAGTAGGAAGGGAGGGGGGGAGAGAGGCGGTGAGGATGGGGGAGGGCAGCAGGTGAACATGCGTGTATACAGGTGAGGTGTAAACATTCACTCCTTCACTTCCTGTGTCTCAGGTGAACAGGGCGGGGCTATAGGAGAAGACACAGGGTGCATATATTACATCCTTAACCGGGAGCCGGGACTTTCCCACCTGAGACACAGGAAGTGGCCGAGTGGACTGACCCGGGTCTGTTATGTGTGTGAGTGATGAGAGTAACAGAGAAAGTGAAGGGTAAATTACATGTTTCCACAGGGCAGCACACAGTGGGAGGTGTTGAAGAGCCTGCTGATATAGAAGTCGAACCTAGAAGAGAAACAAAGCGACATAAAAGAAGAAGGGAGGAGAAAGAAACAGCAGACGGATGGAGCATCGAGTCAGTTCACACAGAAACATCACAAAACCAATGGTTCAGTCGTAAATATAGAAGCAACAACAATCAGACTGTCAATCACCACTTTATATAGAGCCTGTAGGGAAGAAACCACATTCGTTACATGATCATCAACAGCTCAAACCTCCAGTCAACGGTTTTACAGGAAAAGGAAACTGATTTTAAGGGTGCCGACTGTCACATGACCTCCATCACTCACCTCAGATGGCTCCTTTAGCTCCCTCTCCACAGCTATCAGTCTGAGAGACACAGCACAAACACGGTCAGCTTCATTCACCTCAGACCACACTGGACAGGAGACCTCACACTGAACACTGACTCTGTTTGTGTTTGGTGAACTCACATCTCCCAGTAGGCCAGACACTTTGGAGCCTGACTGCTCAACATCCGGACCTGGAACTTTAAGTGTTCAATGTTTCCGTCCTGCCACTCCTGATGCAGCAACCTGGACAGCAACACAGCAACTCAGGAAGCAACCAACACAACCAGCCCCAACTATAAACCTGATCCAGCCCCAACTATAAACCTGATCCAGCCCCAACTATAAACCTGATCCAGCCCCAACTATAAACCTGAACCAGCCCTAACTATAAACCTGAACCAGCCCTAACTATAAACCTGAACCAGCCCTAACTATAAACCTGATCCAGCCCTAACTATAAACCTGATCCAGCCCTAACTATAAACCTGATCCAGCCCTAACTATAAACCTGATCCAGCCCTAACTATAAACCTGATCCAGCCCTAACTATAAACCTGATCCAGCCCTAACTATAAACATGAACCAGCCCTAACTATAAACCTGATCCAGCCCCAACTATAAACCTGATCCAGCCCTAACTATAAACATGAACCAGCCCTAACTATAAACCTGATCCAGCCCTAACTATAAACCTGAACCAGCCCTAACTATAAACCTGAACCAGCCCTAACTATAAACCTGAACCAGCCCTAACTATAAACCTGAACCAGCCCTAACTATAAACATGAACCAGCCCTAACTATAAACCTGAACCAGCCCTAACTATAAACCTGAACCAGCCCTAACTATAAACATGAACCAGCCCTAACTATAAACCTGATCCAGCCCTAACTATAAACCTGAACCAGCCCTAACTATAAACCTGAACCAGCCCTAACTATAAACATGAACCAGCCCTAACTATAAACCTGAACCAGCCCTAACTATAAACCTGATCCAGCCCTAACTATAAACCTGAACCAGCCCTAACTATAAACCTGAACCAGCCCTAACTATAAACATGAACCAGCCCTAACTATAAACCTGATCCAGCCCTAACTATAAACATGAACCAGCCCTAACTATAAACCTGATCCAGCCCTAACTATAAACCTGATCCAGCCCTAACTATAAACCTGAACCAGCCCTAACTATAAACCTGAACCAGCCCTAACTATAAACCTGAACCAGCCCTAACTATAAACCTGAACCAGCCCTAACTATAAACATGAACCAGCCCTAACTATAAACCTGAACCAGCCCTAACTATAAACATGAACCAGCCCTAACTATAAACCTGATCCAGCCCTAACTATAAACCTGAACCAGCCCTAACTATAAACCTGAACCAGCCCTAACTATAAACCTGATCCAGCCCTAACTATAAACCTGAACCAGCCCTAACTATAAACCTGAACCAGCCCTAACTATAAACCTGAACCAGCCCTAACTATAAACCTGAACCAGCCCTAACTATAAACATGAACCAGCCCTAACTATAAACCTGAACCAGCCCTAACTATAAACATGAACCAGCCCTAACTATAAACCTGATCCAGCCCTAACTATAAACCTGAACCAGCCCTAACTATAAACCTGAACCAGCCCTAACTATAAACATGAACCAGCCCTAACTATAAACCTGATCCAGCCCTAACTATAAACCTGAACCAGCCCTAACTATAAACCTGAACCAGCCCTAACTATAAACCTGATCCAGCCCTAACTATAAACCTGAACCAGCCCTAACTATAAACATGAACCAGCCCTAACTATAAACCTGATCCAGCCCTAACTATAAACCTGAACCAGCCCTAACTATAAACCTGAACCAGCCCTAACTATAAACATGAACCAGCCCTAACTATAAACCTGAACCAGCCCTAACTATAAACCTGATCCAGCCCTAACTATAAACATGAGTCAGGCTCAATAAAAACACAACGGGATTCATCCCCATGGAAACAGCGAGTGTGTATGTGCGTGTACCTCAGGCCCAGTTCAGTGTTGTTGGGCATGGCGTATCTCAGTCTCTCTAGGACAAGTGCATGCTGGGACTGCGGCAGACAGCTCAGGTAGAGAGTCACCACCTGAAGAACCAATCAACACAAAGCGTTTTGATCTTTACCAGGTGAACCGTCTGCTGGTTCATACAGAGAGACAGACAGTAAGAAGGAGACAGACAGACGGGTCCTACCTTGTTGTGGAAGCTGTAGCAGCTCCAGAACTCTGCTGGGTTAAAGGGAACCTCCAGTCGAGACGGGACGGTGCTCAGACAGCGATGGACCAGATCTGAGAACAGTTTGGACTGATGGTTGGACTGTTGACTGCTGCTGAACACCAGGTAACTGTAGACAGAGGCACAATGAACACCAGGTCACTGTAGACAGAGGCACAATGAACACCAGGTCACTGTAGACAGGTGATACAGGTGATGTAACACTTACTCCATCCAGAGTTTATGAAGCTCCTCCAGCTGCATAGTTGACCCCAGAGCTCTCTCAAAGGCGTCCACCGTCTCGTCCACAGAGCCGTGAAGCCACTGCCAGCGACTGGAACAACAACACAGATTCAATACAATAAGTCAACTTTAACCCGATTCATAAATAACATATGTGATATATTTCATGATAATGTTCTGTAGACTCGCCTGTTGAACGTCTTTGGTGACAGATACAAATATGAATCCAGGTAATGAGATATTCTGAGTCTCTCTAATGTCAGAAATATCTCGATAGGTCAACATGACTACAAGCTACATGTCAAACCTTCCTGTCATGAAAACAGATTTAAAGAAGAAACGTTCATGACGTCTGTAACAAAGACTTCTTCTCATCATGAACAGATGGAGACTCACCAGTGGATGAGGTGGAGGTAGGACATCTGCTGACTCAGCTGCTCCTGAAGCTCCCTGATGATGGGACCTCTCAGCAGCTCCTCGGTGGGGAAACCCAGGACGTGTCTGAAGGGAGCAAAACAACAAAGTGTAACTCTTTAAAAGTCCTCCACATGTTTAACATTCAGTTCAGTATCCCATCATGTACCTGAGAACGTCCACCGGCTTCTTCTGGCTCTGCTGGTCCTCACACAGCGACAGGACGAAGCCTCGGAACAGAGGAGCGATGGCACCGGACTTCTCCTGTCAGACCACATTTAAACATTTAAAACACCTCCTCTATTTGACCAGGATGAAGCTGCACCCCGTGACCCTGAACCACCTGGAGCTCACCTGAGCCATGAGGAACCTGCAGGAGTGGTAGAAGACCTCAGCATTGTTGGGACACTCTGCCAGAGCGTGAAGCCACATGCTGACCGCCTGATCCAGGTCTCCCTGCCTGATGTGGAGGTCGGCCAGAGCGTCTCTCAGGGCGCAGGACTCAGGACAGAGATCCAGCAGAGACCGACACAGAGCCACGCCCTCATCACACCTGTTCAAATACAGAGAGCACACCTGTTTAAACCCAGAGCCACTCTCTCATCACACCTGTTCAAATACAGAGAGCACACCTGTTTAAACACAGAGCCACTCTCTCATCACACCTGTTCAAATACAGAGAGCACACCTGTTTAAACACAGAGCCACGCCCTCATCACACCTGTTCAAACGACAGCCCTAATCAATACATGAACATAATATCAACACGGTTCTAAAGCTGATGAAGATAAATCAAAAGTCATCAGTTCATGTCAGCAGATAGAACACTGCCCCCCCCCCCCCCCCCCCCTCACCTGTCTAGTAGCTTGTAGAGGAAGATGAGGTTGGTGTGAAGAGGAAGGCAGGCCATCGTCCTCTGGCTGAGAGTCAGAGACTCATCGGTGCACTGATGGACGGCGTCTGAGAGGGGAAGAAGAAGAACGATTATAGAACCAGAACAAACAGAAGAGTTCTGTTTCTTAGAGGGGAAGAAGAAGAACATTTATAGAACCAGAACAAACAGAAGAGCCTCCGTACCTCTGAACAGAGCCACCAGGATGTGGAGCGGCGTGCTCACGTCCTGCGGCGTCCTCCAGGGCAGCAGGAAGGACTCTCTGCTGACCAGCCGGGACGGACCGGACTCCGCCGGGTCCAGCAGGCCGGCCGGCAGCCGGTCGAACTCCGTCAGGTGGATGTAGGAGAGCCACAGCAGCGCCCGGTCGCTGGCCCTCAGGTGCTCGGCGATGCTCCTGTCGTGGGCCGACTTCAAAGCGTTCTGCAACACAAACACAAGCTTTACGTTCACGTCCACCATCTACCTGAGCACAGGATCACAGACCTCCACTCACCTGGAGGATAGCCAGAGCGCTCTCCATGCGGCCTGTGAACAGGTTGAGCTGGACTCTGTAGAGCAGAGCCTCCATCAGCTGGAAGGACAGTCGGTCAGTCACGGCAGGAGAAGCTTCAGAGACCAGAAACCGGAGCAGACGGTCACACACGTAGTCCTTCCCCTCGAAAGAGCTCTCCAGCTTCAGGTACTGAGAGGAAGATACAGACAGGTCAGGGCGACAGGTCAGGGGTTGACACAAAGTGAAGTGGACATTCTGTGTGAAGATCAGGTTCTTTCTTACATTCCACCACACTTTGTAGTCTGGAGCGTGTTCCACAGCCATCTCACACATCTCCTGGACCTCCTCTCTGCTGCCTCTCCTGGAGAACAGGGACAGGTAGTGGCTCCACACCTCAGGGTTCTCACAGTTACTCTCCAGAGCTCGAGACAACGTGTTCAAGGCTGCTTCCAAACACTCTGCTGCAGACCTGCAGAGGAACATGAGGTTCTCATTTAAAGAGAACAGACCTACAGAGGAACATGAGGTTCTTAGAGAACATTAGAACCCACGTGTCGTTCTGGTTGAGGTACTTGAAGGCTAACTTGATCCACAGCTGAGGGTCTCCAGGACTCTCCAGAACGCTGGTCTCCAGGTTCGATATGTCGTCCGTCTCACTGACGAAATACCGTTTGTCCTCCGATGTGACGCAAACGTCCAGAGCAGAGAGGCTGGTTTTACAGACGCCGTCTGGACAGAGAGACAGACATCATCTGATCAGCAACAGGGTTTATAGCATTACAGTACAATCAATCACGTTAACTGTCAATGGGACATTTTTGTCCTTCAGGGTCGAAGTTTATTATAGGAGATGAGGTTCAACTAAACCTTACCAACATGTTTGATACATGGCTTCACATCCTATAATCTGAGTGATCAGCTGCCTCTCTCTACATTGAACCTGTCTGTCTCTCACCGTGTCTCCTCGTCGACAGGTGTCCTCCTGCAGACTCATCCTCGCTGTTGTCCTCCGGGCCAAAGCTGCTCTGTGCTGATGGCTTCGGCCTCCACGTCCTGGTGTCTTTACAGGTGGTGAAAGGAGGGACTGGAGGACAGACGGGTCAGAGGACAGACGGGTCAGAGGACAGACGGGTCAGAGGACATGATGATGATGAGGTAAAAGAAAAAGGTTCCTCACTGTGTCGTTTGCTTTCGTTCACTTTGCTGACGAGGAGGACGGCCTTCTGGTCGACGCCCATCCGGTCTTTGTTGGAGCCGAACAACTTCTTCATGTACTTTTCTACAACGACAACAGAAACAGGTGAAGAAACGTCTACCTGAGACCTTCTGGGTCTGAAGAACCCGTCGGTCTGATGCCCACCTGTGGAGATGCCCACGTCCTCGTCAGAGCTAACTTCAGAGCAGCCGATCAGAGGCAGGTTGTAGGACAGGAGGTCCTGGAACAGCTGGTTTCCAGTCAGAGTGCAGTTCCTCATGTGCTGCCTGCAGAGAGACCAGATGACACCATGAGAGACCAGATGACACCATGAGAGACCAGATGACACCATGAGAGACCAGTTGAAACCATGAGAGACCAGAAGAATAAACTTGAATGAAAAGTCTGTCCTCACCATCTGCACTCGTCGTCGTTGCAGGTTCCTGTGAGGTCAAAGCGACAGAAACTCCTCCGGGCTTCTATCGCATTACTGAATGAGACGGAGCTCAGAGACAACTTCTCCTTGGTCCTGTAGTATGGACTGAACCTGAGACAGAGACAGGTTCATCACATCTGAGACAGAGACCACATGAGACATGTTCATCAAACCTCACATCTGAGACAAATTAACTAATTTACCTGTAAGACCTGAAGACCAGCAGAGGACTGTGATAGGGTCCATATGGAACAGGCTTCAGCTCTGAGCTCCCTAATTGGCTGTTGGCTGACTCCACCTCCACTGAGACCACCTGCACAGAGATGGAGACACGCTGACTTGTTTCATATTCAGAAACTAAGACATGAGAACAGGGACAGGATGGATTTGACCAAAGACAGACAGGATGATCATAGTTAGTTGGTGTCCATGTGTCTCAGGAACTCACCTGTCCAGCGGTAGGGGGGCCGTGGACGTGACCCCCCACCGTCTGCAGCTCCTTCTGCAGCAGCTCTCCCAGCCGGGCCTGCTGCTGGTACCGAAGCTTCAGGGCCTCCAGGTCCAGACCCGCAAACATCTCTGCAGGAGACCTGCAGCTAGCCGAGCCCTTGGCGGGTTTGGTGGTGGGGTCTTTGGCGGGGGTGGAGCTCAGCTGCTCCAGGATGGGTTTGGGGTCTTTGGCGGGGGTGGAGCTCAGCTGCTCCAGGTTGGGTTTGGGTTCTTTGGCGGGGGTGGAGCTCAGCAGCTCCAGGTTGGGTTTGGTGAAGGAGCTACTGGACTGACGGAGGGAGTTCCGGCGGGTCGCTTTAGCCGGCGCAGGAGCCGGTTCTGCTTCATGATCTTCGGCCTCTGGGACGTCTTCGCTGTCCAGGGTGAGCTTGTCCTGGGTCAGGTCGTGCAGGGAGGGCTGGGGCAGGGGGAAGGGGGTGGGGGGAGTCAGTGCCAGGGTCTGGGGCTCAGATTGGGTGGAGGCCGGCGGTGGCGGTGGAGGCTCTGATGGGGGTCCACGGTTGCACAGGGCCTGGGTCTCCTTCAGCTTCTGGATCTTCAGAGCGTACTCAGACTCCAGCTGCTGCAGACGCTGCTTCTGAGCGATCAGCTCGGCAAAGTGGCGCTCGGATCCACGAAGACCTCCATCCACTCGCTGCAGCTTACTGGGCTGAGAGGACAAGGGGGACACGAGGACTCAGAAAATCACTCTGATCAATATCTATGATCAGGAGGTTCACCACCAACAATCAGCAGCTTTATAAACAGTTATTGATTAGTGTCGTAGACTCATCTACATTCTTCATTGAATCACTCAGATCTACACTATCACACATTTTCATATGATCAACGTTTATATTATTATATTATAATACTTGTATATGTTGAGACTAAGAAGACTCCAGATGAAGCACATTCACACCGTCTGTCATTTATTACCAGCTGTTATAACCCTGAAGTACCTCACTAAACCCAAATCCTGATCCTGGTGTACTAGACCCTTGTGTCTCATCGTGTCGTTCTCACCAGAGTCTGGTTGGAGTCCGCTCTGCGTTTGGACCCTCTTCCTGCAGCCAGCTGAGCCTGAGACAGGTCCTGCTCCAAGTGGACGGACAGACTCTTCTTCATGGAGACCCGATGTTCCACACGATGCACCTGCACAAGACATGAACCAGCAGGACTCAGATACGGGACTCAAGCTACAGGACTCATATACAGTGGCTGAGTCTCAGATACAGATACTCCGCTACAGGGACTCCGCTACAGGACAGATCACTAGTTGGGACTCACTCGGTATCACGTCTCACCGTCAGGTCTGAACTCAATTGTCTCTAACCTGCTCCTGCAGCTTCTTCAGCAGCGTCTTGTTGGCGTTGACGATCTTCTCAGACGCCTGCAGCTGCTCTCGGAGCTTCACCACTTTGGCCTCGGCAGCTTTCAGAGAGTCCCTCTTCTTCAGCTCCTGGTGGAGCAGATGTCTCAGGACGGTCTCGTCCCTCTGCAGCAGCTCTCTGAGAAACACGGGGGAGACGGACCAGTATTTACCTCGATGAACGCTAAGAGGACCAGGACCTGGACCAGCTCTGAGGGTCTCACCTGTGCTTGTTGAGTCTCTGCTCCGCCTCGGTCGCCCTCAGCTCTGCGGACGCTTTGACGGACGGGTCCGGCACCGAGTCGGAGATGAAGGGGGACGAGGAGCTCCGAGGACCGTGGTCCTTTATCATCTTCTGCTTCTCCCTGCTGCAGGAGGACACAGAGGACAGAGAGTGTTGGACATGTCCACAGAGACGTGAGCGTGTCTCTGGGTGCCGTGTTTACCTGGCGATCTCCTCTTTGAGGAGGCGGTACTCGGCCCTCTTGCCTTCAGGTAAAGCCTCAGGAGTCCTGACCGGGTTGTTCTCCTTCTCACAGCCCGATGCCGCTTTAGGCTTCGACGCCTGAGGACCAGCACAACAGTTAGTCCCTGATATTAGTTCCTTGTCTTCATCAGGGGACACGTGTCCCCCAGGACACGGTGTATTTTTACCATCACAGAGATTCATCTAAATCAGCTGACTTCAAAAACCACCACAATCCTCAGGTCTGTAAAGGTCCTCTATGTCATCTAGTGCCCTCTACCTCCACCGTCCCCTCTGATCATGTCTCACCTCCACCGTCCCCTCTGATCATGTCTCACCTCCACCGTCCCCTCTGATCATGTCTCACCTCCACCGTCCCCTCTGATCATGTCTCACCTCCACCGTCCCCTCTTATCATGTCTCACCTCCACCGTCCCCTCTTATCATGTCTCACCTCCACCGTCCCCTCTGATCATGTCTCACCTCCACCGTCCCCTCTGATCATGTCTCACCTCCACTGTCCTCCGAGCCTCTCTGATCATGGACTCCAGTCCTCCAAAGGTCTGAGAGGAGCTGCATTGGTCCACGTCTGAGTCACTGTCGTCTGAGTCGATGAGAGAAACCACCACGGACTTGTGTCTGGGGAGCTGGAAGGAGACAGAGATCATCTTCATCATTGTCATCATAATGACCTTCATCATCATCATCCTCCCTCTCTCCTCCTCCTCACCACCAGTGGAGCTCTAGCAGCGTGGTGTCCTCTGCTGAACTTGCTGCTTCGTGATTGGGTGACGGTGTTCAGACTGACGGTGCTCAGGTTCCCTCTGATTGGCTGCTGAAGGACCGGAGGACCGGTGGGAGACGGAGGACCACTAGAACCGGTGTCCTGGGGAGAGACGGGGAGACAAGAGGTGAAATAAGAGATGCGGTTCATCACAGAGAGACAAGAGGACACAATGTCTCACCTCTGTGGACGTCACCCTCTTGTTGGCCATGGACATCAGACACGTCTCCCTCAGCAGCATCTCCTCCTCCTCCTCCTCATCAGCAAAGGGAGGTTTGGGAGGAGGCTCCGGCTCGTCTGGTGGTGGGGGGAGAGGGGGAGGTGGGGGAGGAACCACCGACATCATGGGGGAGAGAAACGGCTGAGAAGAAGAAGAGACAATATTAAACCTTCTTTATGACGAGTGTGGAGACAATACATTCATGTTTACAAATAAAGAGGAATAGCAGAGAGGAAGAGGAGAGACGAAGAGGAGGGAGGAGATGAAGAGCGTACCAGTCCAAACTGAAGACAGTCGGGGACATAAGGAGACATCTGAGGGAAATCTGCTGGATCTTCTGCGGTCAGCTGATGTTTCGGTGACGCCACTGAAACAAAAACAGGAAGTCAGAACTTTATTCATGAAGTCTCCGCTGAGAGGACAGGTGCAGTCTCCGCTGAGAGGACAGGTGCAGTCTCCGCTGAGAGGACAGGTGCAGTCTCCGCTGAGAGGACAGGTGCAGTCTCCGCTGAGAGGACAGGTGCAGTCTCCGCTGAGAGGACAGGTGCAGTCTCCGCTGAGAGGACAGGTGCAGTCTCCGCTGAGAGGACAGGTGCAGTCTCCACTGAGAGGACAGGTGCAGTCTCCACTAAGAGGACAGGTGCAGTCTCCACTAAGAGGACAGGTGCAGTCTCCACTAAGAGGACAGGTGCAGTACCTGTCCGGGTCTCACCTGGTGATCCCGTCTCACTGTCCGTGTCCATGGCGACCTCGTCATAGTTGTCGTACTGGTACAGGTTCCCAGAGGCGTCCGGTCCCTGCTTACCTGCAGACTTCCTGTGTTCTCCATCTCTGGACTGAAGCACAGAAACAACACACTTCCTGTCACTCTTCTTCTGTGGTGGTTAATATGATGATGTCATCAATAATAAAGCTAGTCTCTGGATACATGTAATAAAGGTGACTACAGACAGGACATGGTCTTACTTTGCTGCGGGTCCTCGTCTGCCCCCCCACCAGCTTCATAAAGCGGTTGTACTGCTCGTCCTGATTGGACAGATCTCGGATCCGTCGGATCTCGTCTTCTCGTTTGCGTCTCTCCTCCTCTTCCTGTCTCCGGTTCTCCTCCTGGTCTCTCTGCTGCTGCAGCTTCCACGTCCTCAGCTGCTGCTTCCTGAACGCCTGCTTCGCCACCGAGCCTGAGTATCATCATCATCATCACCATCATGTTTTATTATCACCATCCACCATCATCACCACCACACAACTAATGTCTCCACTGTACTCTTCTTCTCACCTGGACTGATCATCTTCTTGGCCATGTGGGATTTCCCTGGACCTCGGCCTCTCTCCAGCGGAGCCTTGGGACCAGGTTTAGGACTGGCTTTGGGTCTCTCTCTGTCTCTGTCAGGCGGTCTGGGGACGGTCTTGGTTCTGTCTCGGTCCCTGTCCAGAGGTTTGGACCTGGTTCGGTTCCTCTCTGCAGCAGCAGCGGCGGAGGCGGACCTGGTGGTGACCCTCTGCCTGCTGGGAGGAGGGGAGCTCTTCTCTTGGACTTTAGTGATCCGCTCTTTGCTCTTCTTCATCACCTGCTGCTCCTTCTGCTGCCACTTCTTGCTGGCCGACTGCAGAGCGAGGAGGCGCAGCTGCAGCTCCGACAGCTCCTCCTCCTCCAACTTCACCACCGGCTGCTCGGGAACAGAGGCAGAGTGTTGAACCCTCTCACAGGTTAAGTTAGAAACCATTAAATGATGCAGATCTTTCACCTGGTTCTACATGCGTATGCTTTTCCTTTAAAAACCTGCAGCAGGTTTGCATTACGTGAATAGCCAGAGAGGACGATCTGAACCAGGTACGAGTACGGGACACGGAACACTGGTACGGGACAAGGGACACGGGTACAGAGGACGGGAACGGAGCACGGGACACGGGTAGAGAGGACGGGAACAGAGCACGGGACACGGGTAGAGAGGACGGGAACGGAGCACGGGACACGGGTAGAGAGGACGGGAACGGAGCACGGGACACGGGTAGAGAGGACGGGAACGGAGCACGGGACACAGGTACGGAGCACGGGAACGGAACATGGGTACAGAGTACGAGAACGGAACACTGGTACGGAGCACGGGACACGGGTACGGAGCACGGGAACGGAGCACAGGTACAGAGGACGGGAACGGAACAGGGGTACAGAGGACGGGAACGGAACAGGGGTACAGAGGACGGGAACGGAACAGGGGTACAGAGGACGGGAACGGAACAGGGGTACAGAGGACGGGAACGGAACAGGGGTACAGAGGACGGGAACGGAACAGGGGTACAGAGGACGGGAACGGAACACTGGTACGGAGCACGGGACACGGGTACGGAGCACGGGACACGGGTACGGAGCACGGGACACGGGTACGGAGCACGGGACACGGGTACGGAGCACGGGACACGGGTACGGAGCACGGGACACGGGTACGGAGCATGGGTAAGGAGCACGGGACACGGGTACGGAGCACGGGACACGGGTACGGAGCACGGGACACGGGTACGGAGCACGGGACACGGGTACGGAACACGGGAACGGAACATGGGTACGGAGCACGGGAACGGAACACGGGAACGGAACATGGGTACGGAGCACGGGAACGGAGCACGGGAACAGGACACGAGTACATTACATTACAGTTATTTAGCAGACGCTTTTATCCAAAGAGACTTACAATAAGTGTATTCAACATCGGTATTCAAGAGAACTACTTGTCACCAGAAGTCATAAGTGCATCTCCTTTAAACAAGCATCTAAGAGCATAAACCAGAGCAGAAGTACAGAAACAAACTAGTATGAATACAGTAAGTGGTGAGTGGAAGGCTCAGGGTAGCACTTCTTGAAGAGTACGGGACAAGAGACACGGGTACGGTACGGACCGCTGGTATGTGCACTGGTACAGAGCTCATGTACGGGACACTAGTAATATATACGTGTACTGTATACTGGTATGTAATACGACCCCCCCCCCCCTCACCTTGTCAGGAGAGATGGCAGAGTCCTCACTGGAGGCCGATGATTCTCTGCGACACAAACACGTCTGTTTAGATTTCTCCTTCTCTTCTTCGTGAGTTTCCTCACTGCAACACTTCTTCTTCATGTCCTCTAACTCTTCTTCGTCTTTTTGTTCTGTTGCCGCTCCATCTGGTGTCGTTTCTTCCTCTTCATCACCTGGTGAGACACACAGGAAGTGAGACTTTCAAATGAAACTCAAGATTCAACATCTCAATTGTTTGTTTTTTTACATCTTTTATTAATACTGATCTTGTTTAGTTTATAAAATGTCATAGAATAGAGGGACATTGTAACAAACATTAAATAATATATATGTTTAACTAAAAGAGTAAAGACATGTCATTGCTCAAGAAAGACAGTGTGAACGGGTTCAACATGATTACTGTCCCCGAGGATCCAGTAAAAGCCTCGTTAGACACTTTTATTTTGTAGGGACTTCCTGTTCGCTCACCCTCCTGGTCATCAGCGCCTCCTCCCTCCTGCTCCTCACGCTTCCTCTTCAGCTCCTCCAGAGCGGCAGGAGAAGGAAGTTTCTGACGGAGAGGTTTGATGTTGAACGCCTGGAACACTTTCTTCTCCTCAACCGTCTCCAGCTCTGACGGGTCCTCTGCTGCTGGTCCAGGTTCAGGAGCTGGTCCAGGTTCAAGAGCTGGTACAGCAGCAGATCCAGGAGCAGATCCAGGAGATGGTCCAGGAGCAGATCCAGGAGCTGGTCCAGGAGCCGGTCGGCTCTGTGTAATACTGGCAGTGTTGTCGAGGGTCTGGGCTCTGGGGGACCCCGTGGGCTCCAGGGCCATGGTCTCTTCTTTGCGGATACATTCCAGCTCCAGCTGGATCTGCTTGTACTTGGACAGCAGGTCCTCGAAGGACTCGTCAACACTGGTCTCTGGTTTAGAAACACTGTGAGCAGCTTTCCTGCTCTGGTTCCTCCCCGTCTGCTTCTCTGAGGACCACGGTTAAAGAAAGACCTTCACCTGATCGCTCACTCATTCATTTAAACATTCATTCAGTCATCACAGTTTATCACGATATAACATCCACCACGCACAGCTTTATCATTATTCTCTTTTATTATTATTATTATTATTATCATCTCCTGTTAGTATTCCACTGTTTACAGCGTTATTATTTGAATCATTATTATTATTATTTTAATAATTATTATTGTAATCATTATCATTGTAATCATTATCATTATTATTTGAATCGTTAGTATTATTATTTTAATAATCATCATTATTTTAATAATCATCATTATTATAATAATCATCATTATTATAATAATCATCATTATTATTATTATTATTATAATGATTATGATTATAATCATTATTGTAATCATTATCATTATTATTGTAATCATTATCATTATTATTTTAATCATTATTATTATTGTAATCGTTATCATTATTATTATCATTATCACCTCCTGTTAGTATTCCACTGTTTACAGCTTTATTATTTGAATCATTATTATTATTATTTTAATCATTATTATTTTAATCATTATTATCATATAGGCCTGTATTCTAATTGAATCAATAGGTTTCTATCACACGAAATCTATTACCGAGCCGGTGAAAGGATACGTTTCCTCGAGGGAGAGTCTTTATTCTCTCCGGGCCCGTAACGACCGGAGGGACCGAAGTTGTTACCACCTCCTCTGATGTTTCCTCTGATGTTTCCTCGGTTGTTACCACCTCTGCCACGGTTCCAGCCCCCCCGTCCGGGCCTGAACCGGCCCAGAGCTCCGTGGCTCCGCTCCCAGAAACTGGTCCTCGGACTCTGGTCTCCGTGAGGACCGAGACCCAGAGGAGGCGTCGTGGTGGAGGAACCAGGAGGCCGGTCGGGCCCGCTCGGCCCACACTGCTGCCGGTGGTTCGGAGGGAACGGACCGTGAGGTCCTCGGTTATAAGACATCAGGAGCCGGAGGTCCGGAGCCACGTGCTGCTCCACGTTGTGAGGCCGTTGGTGAGGTTTTCGTGTCCGAGCACGAGCGCCTGGTCCCGGCCTCACGTTACCATCCCCCCGCCGGAGAGGAACACTCTCCTCGGTCTCATCATCGCAGATTTCTCCGTCCTCCAGCTCGCCCTCCTCTCTGTTCACGTCCATCTTGTTTTAAAACTCACCCTAACCCTGCGGCTGTAACCTCATCGAGCTGAAGACGGTAAATAGTTCATGTTTCACCGGACAGACGGTCGGTAACGAGTCGGTCCGCTCTGACAGTTAGCTAGCAAGCTAGCTTGCTTCTCCGCTCTGCTCTCATCCAACTCTCACGAGACTGACCAGACCGGAAGCTGCCCATATAAGGGACCCGGATGACGGGAGTTCCAGCTTCCTGGTCCGTCGCGTGATGTCATGGGACTTACATCGAGAGTATGTCTTTCTTTTAATGATAATATTAATTTAATAATAATAATACAAATGAAATACTCTAACAGCAGAATCCATAACGCTCTCTAAATCCATAATTGTACTGGTGACGTCAAGATGAACTTCATGAAGATAATTACATCTCAAAACATGTTAAAAAAAACTAAACTATACACATTTATAAATTATTATAATGTACAACAATCATATATATTATAAAATAATGTAGTGTAATATAATATAAAATGTATAGATGGATACTTTATTCATCCTGTGGGGGGGATTTGTTTGTTACAGCAGCAAAAAATATACTAAAGCAATTAAAGTAACAGAGTAAAAAATTAAAGTATAAAGTATAAAAATGCACAATATATACGATGAAATAGTATGGTATTATTAACTAAGCTAAACTAACAGTAGTGCAAAGATTAACCACAGCAAACAAACAACAGTGTAGCAGGGTTATATGTTATCTGTTATATGTTATCTGTTATATGTTATATGTTATGTGTTATCTGTTATATGTTATGTGTCATCTGTTATATGTTATATATTATCTGTTATATGTTGTGTTATATGTTGTGTTATATGTTATGTGTTATGTGTTATATGTTATGTGTTATATGTTATGTGTTATCTGTTATATGTTATATGTTATCTGTTATATGTTATATGTTATCTGTTATATGTTATGTGTTATATATTATATGTTATGTGTTATATGTTATGTGTTATCTGTTATGTGTTATATGTTATGTGGTATGTGTTATCTGTTATATGTTATCTGTTATATGTTATATGTTATATGTTATGTGTTATATGTTATGTGTTATGTGTTATATGTTATGTGTTATATGTTATGTGTTATCTGTTATATGTTATATGTTATCTGTTATATGTTATATGTTATCTGTTATATGTTATGTGTTATATATTATATGTTATGTGTTATATGTTATGTGTTATGTGTTATCTGTTATATGTTATATGTTATGTGTTATATGTTATGTGTTATATGTTATGTGTTATGTGTTATCTGTTATATGTTATATGTTATATGGTATGTGTTATATGTTATGTGTTATGTGTTATATGTTATGTGTTATATGTCATATGTTATGTGTTATATGTTATGTGTTATATGTTATGTGTTATGTGTTATATGTTATGTGTTATATGTTATGTGTTATATGTTATATGTTATGTGTTATATGTTATGTGTTATGTGTTATATGTTATGTGTTATGTGTTATATGTTATGTGTTATATGTTATGTGTTATATGTCATATGTTATATGTTATATGTTATATGTTATATGTTATGTGTTATGTGTTATGTGTTATATGTTATGTGTTATATGTTATGTGTTATATGTTATATGTTATGTGTTATGTGTTATCTGTTATGTGTTATGTGTTATATGTTATATGTTATGTGTTATGTGTTATATGTTATGTGTTATATGTTATGTGTTATATGTCATATGTTATGTGTTATATGTTATATGTTATGTGTTATGTGTTATGTGTTATCTGTTATGTGTTATGTGTTATGTGTTATGTGTTATATGTTATGTGTTATGTGTTATATATTATATGTTATGTGTTATATGTTATGTGTTATGTGTTATATGTTATGTGTTATATGTTATGTGTTATCTGTTATATGTTATGTGTTATATGTTATGTGTTATGTGTTATATGTTATGTGTTATGTGTTATATGTTATTTCACATAATACATTACATTATATTATATAATGTAATAGTATAATGTAATAAAATATAATATAACATAATATAGCATAATATAATATAGCATAACATAATATAACATAATATAATACAACATAATATAATATAATATAATATATAATTAATATAATATAACATAATTTAATATAATAAACTGAAAATATGTGAAGACTTAGTGCGCATGCCTGCCAATGCTCTCCACCGGAAGCTGACTTGTCCGTTTTGTTTTGGAAGTTGACAGGCACGTGAGCCGCTGACGTCATCAGGAGAGAGAAGGCGACAACATGGCGGCGGACTCTCTCCTAAAGGTAGAAACACATGTAAATATATGTTATACAAGTTTAGATTATACAGTTGTATGTTATGTATGTATACTGTAAATACATATATATGTTTGTATTAGTTTATAGAGTTCACTAACCAGCTGAGCGGTTAGCTCAGGTTAGCTAGCATTAGCCGATGTGCTAGCTGTAGTGTGACGACATCACCAGCGATGCCACGAGAGCACAGCTGTGACCTAAACCCGTCTGTTTATGTAGTTTATAGATACACAACACCTAGTGGAGGCTCCTACATGCTAACAGCTGTGCTAACGTTAGCATGTTGCTAACGTCACCCTGTGTGACCCAAACCCGTGACTGTATTCTGTCACCACATCTTTAGTTAGCCTAAAGTGTATCTGCTCGTTAACAGCTACCGTTAGCAGGCTAACTAACATCTGTTTACTGTCTAAACACCTGCTTCACTGAGCAACACACGTTCTGTACGTGATGCTCATCACTGAGACCAGCTGATCAACAAGAAGGTTTTTACTGAATCCTCACAGACTCTTCAACATAAACACCAGTTGTAACACCAAGTTGTGACTCTGTTTCCTGGGTAGGGTTAGTTATATAGGATAATATATAATATAGTTATAGGTTCGTTGGAAACTTTATTGTCCACAATGTGGAAAAGTGTCTTTGTCTTCACGACATGATGAACCAATGAGACAACAGTAAAAACACTATGAAATATAATGAATACAATGTGACAGAGTCCTGTGGATGTAAAGTTATTTAATAATTAAACTGAAGCTTTTAAAATGGGGTCAATAGATGTGTTGTTATGTGGAGATCTTTGACCTGGAGACAAGTTTATCACATCAAATGTGTAGCATAAAAAGTAAATAAACTATATTTTGATATTTATTGAAGACATTTTTCACCTGTGCCTTTTTAGAACAAACTTTTAATCTTGTTTACAAAATGAAAAAAAGGTTCTAATCTGATATAAATATATAATAGCTTTACATTAACGAGTGAAACAGTTGTTAGGGTATAAAATATTGTTATATAATATAAGTTCTTTGAATATCACTACTTTGTCAAAACATTAATAATAAACATTTGGTGAAATTGTCTACAGATTGAGATAGTATATAAAATATCTATTCATATTATATCAGGTCACTGAATAACAATGAATCACATGAATATTGGTAAAGTAACCGTTTGATAAACAAGAGCAATAATCTATGGAACATGGGGAATGTAAAATAAAACAATATATAGCAAGTAAGAACATCATATTTCATACAAATCATGCTAAACACAGAAGAATGTGTTCATTCTCAGAAGGAGCACAGACATAAGTTCATGACTACCTGAATATGAAATGATGAAAGTGGATCTAACTTTCCCAGGACGTCTGTCACACAGATCATATTTGAACACGAAGGAGTCTTCATCCATCCGAGCAGCGATGAAGACGCCATCGAGCAGGATTTACTCGTCTCGGGCTCTCTTCGGATTGTTGACAAGGTAACCGGTTAACTCCTCGCTGTTGTTCCTCTGTTCATAGCTCACACACGGACTGTTCTCATCAGTTCTTTTACGCTTTATGTTCTGAAGCTCCACCACACTGTTGAGTCTGACCTCTTCTAGTCTTCGGCCTGTAGTTTGTTAGCCGGCTGTGTGTTCGCTGTCGTATTCACGGCTCTACGTGTTCTTCTCAAAGCGCTGCAGATGCTGAGGTTTGAGACCAGAGCATACAGTTTAGAAAGTCATTATGCAAGAGCTTTGAAAGGAATCTAGTGCTGATGAAATGATGTATTTATTTATTATTAATGCATATAACATGGACATAGGCAGCGCCTCCGACTATAACCAGGTATTATAAGCAGCACAATCCATAATAAGTGATGGTTTCAGCTCTATTGGTCTTAATAATGAGTCGTAACACGGACTGTTTGTTTCTCCACACGTCAGGATGCTGAAGTCATTGTTGAGTTCAAACCTGTGGAAGAAACAGTCGACGCATCAAACATGCTGTGTGCTGGAAAGGTTTGTTTTCTTCTTCTATAGCTACAGATACACCATGTATTTATATATATATGTGTGTATATATATATATATATATATATATATGTATATATATGTATATATATGTAAATATATATATATATATATATATATACAGGTGCTGGTCATATAATTAGAATATCATCAAAAAGTTGATTTATTTCACTAATTCCATTCAAAAAGTGAAACTTGTCTATTATATTCATTCATTACACACAGACTGATATATTTCAAATGTTTATTTCTTTTAATTTTGATGATTATAACTGACAACTAAGAAAAATCCCAAATTCAGTATCTCAGAAAATTAGAATATTGTGAAAAGGTTCAATATTGAAGACCCCTGGTGCCACACTCTAATCAGCTAATTAACTCTAAACACCTGCAAAGGCCTTTAAATGGTCTCTCAGTCTAGTTCTGTAGGCTACACAATCATGGGGAAGACTGCTGACTTGACAGTTGTCCAAAAGACGACCATTGACACCTTGCACAAGGAGGGCAAGACACAAAAGGTCATTGCAAAAGAGGCTGGCTGTTCACAGAGCTCTGTGTCCAAGCACATTAATAGAGAGGCGAAGGGAAGGAAAAGATGTGGTAGAAAAAAGTGTACAAGCAATAGGGATAACCGCACCCTGGAGAGGATTGTGAAACAAAACCCATTCAAAAATGTGGGGGAGATTCAGAAAGAGTGAACTGCAGCTGGAGTCAGTGCTTCAAGAACCACTACGCACAGACGTATGCAAGACATGGGTTTCAGCTGTCGCATTCCTTGTGTCAAGCCACTCTTGAACAACAGACAGCGTCAGAAGCGTCTCGCCTGGGCTAAAGACAAAAAGGACTGGACTGCTGCTGAGTGGTCCAAAGTTATGTTCTCTGATGAAAGTCAATTTTGCATTTCCTTTGGAAATCAGGTCCCAGAGTCTGGAGGAAGAGAGGAGAGACACACAATCCACGTTGCTTGAGGTCCAGTGTAAAGTTTCCACAGTCAGTGATGGTTTGGGGTGCCATGTCATCTGCTGGTGTTGGTCCACTTTGTTTTCTGAGGTCCAAGGTCAACGCAGCCGTATACCAGGAAGTTTTAGAGCACTTCATGCTTCCTGCTGCTGACCAACTTTATGGAGATGCAGATTTCATTTTCCAACAGGACTTGGCACCTGCACACAGTGCCAAAGCAACCAGTACCTGGTTTAAGGACCATGGTATCCCTGTTCTTAATTGGCCAGCAAACTCGCCTGACCTTAACCCCATAGAACATCTATGGGGTATTGTGAAGAGGATGATGCGAAATGCCAGACCCAACAATGCAGAAGAGCTGAAGGCCACTATCAGAGCAACCTGGGCTCTCATAACACCTGAGCAGTGCCACAGACTGATCGACTCCATGCCACGCCGCATTGCTGCAGTAATTCAGGCAAAAGGAGCCCCAACTAAGTATTGAGTGCTGTACATGCTCATACTTTTCATGTTCATACTTTTCAGTTGGCCAAGATTTCTAAAAATCCTTTCTTTGTATTGGTCTTAAGTAATATTCTAATTTTCTGAGATACTGAATTTGGGATTTTCCTTAGTTGTCAGTTATAATCATCAAAATTAAAAGAAATAAACATTTGAAATATATCAGTCTGTGTGTAATGAATGAATATAATAGACAAGTTTCACTTTTTTAATGGAATTAGTGAAATAAATCAACTTTTTGATGATATTCTAATTATATGACCAGCACCTATATATATGTATATTAGTGCTGGGCAATGATTCAAATTTTTAATCGCGATTAATCGCATGGATTTTTTGCATTTAATCGCGATTAATCTCATTGTTATGGCAAAGTTCAATAATGAATTATAAAGTAGTGTATTGTGCACTTTTATTTTAAAGTGCTGCTCTATGAACTAAAGGTGAATAACATTGTGTGTAAACACTTTAAACACATCAGGTTGTTGTTAGCAGCAGTGTTCTCTTCACACAGCAGCAGTTCTATCTCTTCACTATCTGTGCTCAGTGTGTGACTGTATCTGAAACGTTCCACTGCTGTGCAACAGGAACAACATGTTTCACACCTTTCATCTACATGTGTGTGTTGTGTCTTCACGACAGTCAGAGCATGTGATGCAGCTCTACTCTTCATCACTATGATGCTGTAACTCAGAGGTGATGATGGTGACCCAGCTCTACTCTTCATCACTATGATGCTGTAACTCAGAGGTGATGAAGGTGACCCAGCTCTACTCTTCATCACTATGATGCTGTAACTCAGAGGTGATGAAGGTGACCCAGCTCTACTCTTCATCAATATGATGCTGTAACTCAGAGGTGATGAAGGTGACCCAGCTCTACTCTTCATCACTATGATGCTGTAACTCAGAGGTGATGAAGGTGACCCAGCTCTACTCTTCATCACTATGATGCTGTAACTCAGAGGTGATGATGGTTACCCAGCGATCAAAGAATAAAGACACTTTACCCACAATTTAGGTGTATTTCCCCTTTAACTCACGAGATGCAGGTAGCATGTTTTATACTTAATGTGAATATAATTCATACTTTGTTGGCATCTTATTCTGAAAACCGGATGTTCGTCTGAAGAAACCGGATGTTGTCTCACGTTAATCTTTCCGCTAACTTTCAAAGTCCTTCGCTCGCTCCCGATCTGTGCCGTTTGAATGCGTTTACCGTGAATGTCAGCATATAGGTGCACTAACATGGAAGTGTCTGCTGAGTTGACCACGGAGATCTGAGTGTCTGCTGACTTTACCGCAGCGATGTCCAGTAGTCTCCATTCCTCCACCGCTGCCAGTGAGCAACGGACTTTCAAAATAAAATAAAATAAAAAAATGCATTAACGCACTATAAAATAATTGTCGGCGTTAATTAATGAATGCATTAACGCGATAATAACGCGTTAACTTGCCCAGCGCTAATATATATATATATATATATATATATATATATATATATATCAGCATCTTAAACCTCCAGCCCACCAGGGAACACCAGCCTTCCACTTTTAACTGCTTCTTCATTTCAGTCCAGAGTAGAAACTAGAAGTAGTCTGACATCTAGTGCTCTCATAGAATCTGAGTACGTTTCAGTCATCAGAGGAATGTTGTAAATGTTTGTGTCCTCAGGACTCCAGCTCAGTGATGGAATGGGACCAGTTCCCAGGTGAGAAGTCCCACCAGCTGTTAGAATCCCAGCAGAGCTACGAGACAGAGTGGGACATGGTGAACGCCGTGTCCTTCAAGAAGAAGAGCTGCACCAACGGAGAAGGTGATATGAACATCTTATACATACACTACATGAGAAACAGCCAGCATCCTGGAGCACGGCCGGTGTGTTTTCACATGTGTCTGTGGAGACGGTGTGTTTATCGTTCATGTTAAATACTTTATGATCTGATAGAAACATGGAGACAGTAGAAGCTTGTTGGAGCCTGACCGACTAGTTTCACTGCGTTCCTCAACACTTAACAGCTCAGTGATTAACTCTCTCACTGCCACGCTGTTAATGCTGCTTTATATCACATGTCTCTCATCATCAGCTGATCCACAGTCATATAAATATACATCAACATATAATAAATCAATCAGCGTCACAGATGTACTTTTGTGATCCCTCTCACTGGTCTGTCAGGCACTCTGAACCACAGCCATGAGAGGAGCCGGGGGGCGTTCAGCTTCGCTCTGAGTGACCTCAGGTCCATCACCATGAAGGAAGAGGGTTGGACCTTCCTGGTCCTGAAACTGAAGGAGTCCTGCTCCTACCTACCTGCTCTGCACTTCCACCAGGGCGGCAGCAGAGAGTTCCTGGAGAGCCTGAGGAGGTTTGCTCTGCTCAGCGAGTGAGTACACGACATAGTGAGGATGGGAGGAAGGGATGGATGAAGGAGGGATGAATGAAGGGAGGGAAGGAGGGAGGAATGAATGAATGAAGGGAGGGAGGGAGGATGGGAGGGATGAATGAAGGAGGGAGGGAGGATGGGAGAGATGAATGGATGGATGAAGGAGGGATGAATGAAGGGAGGGAAGGAGGGAGGAATGAATGAATGAAGGGAGGGAGGGAGGATGGGAGGGATGAATGAAGGAGGGAGGGAGGATGGGAGGGATGAATGGATGGATGAAGGAGGGATGAATGAAGGGAGGGAAGGAGGGAGGAATGAATGAATGAAGGGAGGATGGGAGGGATGAATGGATGAAGGAGGGAGGGAGGAATGAATGAATGAAGACATGAAAGTGTGACCCGATGACTGTAGTGGTGATAACGTGGGCATTTAAAGAACTATAACTTTACATCGATGATAGTTAATGATTCATATAGCCCCCCCCCCCCCCCCCCGACCCGACCCTCTCCAGCCACCACAGTCTCAACAAGTGGAACATAAAATAATAAATGTGAACAATATTGTTTCTCTGGGTGAGACACCAGATATCATCTCTCTGCAGATAAATATTATTAAAGTTCTTATCTGAGCCTTTCATAAGGGAACCAGTAACACCAGCAGCACCAGTGTGATGTCCTGCAGACATCAGTGAAGAGGCTGACTCACAGTG